>NC_136759.1:1012500-1057500 GCF_936440315.1 Barbus barbus
TCAATGGAGAGGGAAAATTTGTTTTTCTGAGCCTGTTGGAAGAGTTTAATCATACATTTACTTAGTTTTGATCAAACAACTCATTCTCTGTCATTTTGCTTCTCAGGCAAATGCATCTTGGTTTAAGAATCTTTAGACATTTGCACTGGAAAAACAACCAAAATACTGAGGAAAAACATCACTTTTTGCTGTGTGATCAGAATGTAAGGTAGTTAAGTTTTTTTTTTTTTTTTGTAAAATGAAAAGTAATGGATATCTGTATTTTCAATCTGTTGCTAATACACCTCATGTTTTTCTCCTTAGACATTTAGAACATATTGTTTTCCCTTCACTTTGGTCCTTAATGTTATTTACTTGGTCTTAAAAGGGTCTTACAGTGTAAAATTGACCATAAAACCTTCAGAAACCCTGATGCTTAAACATAACATTTCAGAAAACTTGTAATAAAAAAATAGTTTGCAATTCTTAATATACTGTAATTCATCAACTGGGAAAGTATGATGATATCTGTTAGTTCATTTTTACTTTATTCACCTATGGTGTTTGGCCTTGAGTAAGAGTTGTTTTGTCACGTTCAGTTTGTTATTGGCGTTTTCCTCACGGGCTCTTAATATTCCGTTAGCGTAGATGGCAAGTCCCCAGAAAATCCTCAAAGCGTCCGAGTTCAAAGTTGCAGTCAAATGAAGTTTCTTTAAACTCAAGGTTTCCCGATGAGATCCGCTATAGGGAAACACATTTGACATGTGGACGGTTCTCTCTGTTCAGTGTGTGTTTTCTGTAATCTGCTCTCCTACATCCAGATTTTGTGTAAATGTGCGTTTAGCGTTATCAGAACGTTTGTGAAGCTCCCTGATGTCTGCAGCGTCGCTGTCGCTCTAAAAAACCTATTAAAACCTGTATGAAAATATTCCCAGAATCCCAGCAGGTGTTCAGAGAGATAGAGGCATTATAAACTACAGTCATGTGAAGATGCTTGTCTGATCAGAGGTCCGTTTAATGCAGCAGCATTATAGATGGACCATTATCATATTTTATGTATAATTCCTCTGGAAAATATGTGTCCCTGGAGCACAAAAGCAGTCATGAGTAGCACAGGTAAAATTGACCCTTAAAAAAGTGTAAAAATGCTCCCATGTTAGACTATTGTAGGAAACTTGAAAATTCATGTTTTTAAAATTATAATTATAAATTTGACTAATTTGAGTTACTTCATGTTTTTTGTGCTTTTGTTATGTATGTATTTTGTTTGGATTGTTGTTTTATTTATTTTATTGTATTTCTTGTATTGTAGCAATTTGGATATGATAAATCTATCCCTTACTTTGGTGTAGAAATATGTAAATTAAGTACTACTATGAACCTTTTAGTTGTAAATAAAGCCAGTGTTATTTTGGTTTTATTGAGATGTTATTATAGTTTTATTTATATATTTAAAATTGTTTCTTATTTTTATATATTTTTTATTTTTATTAGCATTTTTTTTTTAAATGTCAGTATATTTTATTAATTATTATTATAATTTTTTTTTTTAAATGTAGTTATTTCTGTAATGAGGAGTCAGAAGCAGTCGGATCCATTTGCAGTGTTTATTAAAATCAATATCAACAGCGGGCAGTGGTCGATCAACAGCATCAAGAATGTCACAGAGAACCAGAATCATAAGAGCTTACCAGGCTAGGGTCAGGGCAGCAGGCTGGGAACAGGTCAGGAACAGATCAAACAATCAAGGGGCAGGCGGCAGAGAATCTCAAGGGTCAAGGCAGTTCAGGATCATACACAGAATAAACAATCAAAGTAAATGCTCAGAAAAGAAATGTCAGGCGGGGCTAATCAAGACTTCGCAATGAAGTGGAGTGAGAGTGTGGCTTAAGTAGATGGGGTACATGAGAAACACCTGGCATAATCAGTCCTAGGTACGTGGAGAGTTAATACTTGGGTGAGGGTGCCCCGAAGCGAGAATGATCTGGACGCCGAGGTCTTCCACGGGGTCTTGGTGCTGGTTTATTAGGGTGGTTCTGATGAAACTCGTGGTGAGGTTGGGATCCAAGATGTCCTGAGAGTTTACCCAGGAACGTTCCTCGGGACCATACCCTTCCCAGTCTATGAGGTACTGGAGGACCCTGCCTCTGCATCGTGAATCTAGGATCTCTCGCACCTGATAGGCCTCCTCGCCGTCCACGACAATGGGAGGGGTACTCTCCACGGCGGCCTACTCTTGGTCCCTCTCTCCTCTCGAACCACCGGCGGGCTTGAGCAGAGAAACATGAAAAGTGGGTGAGATACAGTAATTTGAAGGTAGTGCTAAACGATATGAAACTGGGGTGATTTGTCTAAGGATTTTGAATGGCCCCACGTACCTAGGGTTGAGTTTCTTGCAGGGACGGTAGAGCTGAAGGTCTCTGGTTGAGAGCCATACCCACTGACCAGGGGTAAAACATTGGAGGTTGGAATTCTATAACGCATTGAAAGGGGGCAAGTCCGGTTGCTGCCTTCCTGAGTGAGTTCTGTGCGTACTCTGCCCAGATCAGATACCGGCTCCAATCATTCTGGTTGTTGTGACAGTAGAAGCGAAGGAAGCGGGTGAGTTCTTGGTTCAGTCTCTCGACCTGGCCATTGGATTCGGGGTGGTATCCTGAACTGAGACTGAAGTTGATGTTTAGTTGTTGACAGAAAGCCTTCCAGACCCATGATGTAAACTGTGGTCCCCGATCGGAGATGATGTCCTCTGGGAGGCCATAAAACCTGAATACCTGTTGTATTAGAGCTTCAGCCGTTTCGAATGCTGTGGGTAATTTCGTGAAGGGAATTAGACGGCAGGCTTTGGAGAAGCGGTCGATCACGGTGAGTATGGTGGTGAAGTGATTGGAGTTGGGTAGATTAGTTACAAAGTCGATATGGCGATATGGGACCAAGGTCATTGGGGAATGGGAAGAGGCTGGAGGAGACCTGCCGGTCGATGATGGGATGACTTGGAGATGTTGCAAGTGTCACAATTCTGCACGAACCGTGTTACATCTGATTGGGGTTGCCCACTAGAATCGATTAGAGACGAGTTGAATGGTGGCATTGATACCTGGATGACCGGCGTTGGGGAGTTCGTGGACCCACTGCATGACCCTTAGACGTAGAGCGGCGGGAACGTAAGTTCGATCAGGCAGGCATTCGGCTGGAGCTGGATCATTGATGCGGGCCTCGGAAATCTCAGTCATGATATCCCATTGTACAGGTGCTAGAACAAGTGTGGAAGGCAGAATGGGTTCAGCCGTGTTTGAAGTGGGGAGATGGTCGAACTGTCTTGATAGGGCGTCCGCCTTACCATTCTTGGATCCGGGTCGATAAGTTACTTTGAAGTCAAAGCGTGAAAAGAACAAGGACCATCTGGCTTGTCTGGGGTTGAGTCGTTTGGCAGACCTGATGTTAACACGAGGAATGGTAATTTTGCCCCCTCCAACCAATGCCGCCACTCCTCAAAGGTGGCCTTCATGGCCAATAATTCTCGATCACCCACATCGTAATTCCTCTCCGCTGAGTTGAGTTTGAGGGAGTAGAAAGCACATGGGAATAGTTTGGGTGGATTACCATGACTCTGAGAAAGAACTGCCCCGATTCCAGGGTTTGAAGCATCCACCTCCACTGTGAATTCCAGGTCCGGATTGGGATGATGTAAAATGGGGGCTGAAGTAAACCGCTCTTTTAACTGTTGGAAGGATTGTTCACTAGCATGTGTCCAGTTTAGACGTGGTTTACCTCCTTGAAGTAGAGATGTGAGGGGGGCCGCGACCACACTGAAGTTCCTGATGAAGCGTCGATAGAAGTTGGCAAATCCAAGGAAACGCTGAAGTTCCTTTACCGTCGTGGGTTTAGGCCAATTGACCACCGCCTGAACCTTACTGTCGTCCATGGTAACCCCCTCAGGGCTGATGACATAGCCCAAGAATGAGATCTGTGTCTGGTGGAACTTACACTTCTGTATCTTGGCTTACAGTTGGTGTTTGATGAGCCGCTGGAGTACTGCCCTGACGTGTTTAACATGGGTTTCAAGGGAGTCTGAGTATATCAGTATATCGTCAATATAAACGATGACGAATCAGTTCAGCATGTCCCGGAGGACGTCATTGATGAATGCCTGGAACACAGAAGGACTGTTGGCAAGCCCGAAGGGCATAACCCGATATTCACAGTGCCCGGATGTGGTCGAGAAGGCTGTCTTCAACTCATCTCCCTCTCTAATTCGAATCAGGTTGTATGCACTGCGCAGATCAAGTTTAGTGAAGTACTTGGCGGTGCGGAGCTGTTCCAGGGTGGCGGGTACCAAGGGCAAAGGATAGCGAAACTTGACAGTGATGTCATTAAGTGCTCGATAATTAATGCAGGGTCGGAGGCCTCCTTCCTTCTTGACGAAGAAAAGCCCCGCTGACACTGGAGACTTAGATGGTACAATGAAACCCTTGCGCAACTCCTCTTCTATGTATTGCTTCATTGTCTCTCAATCGGGTTGTGAGAGAGGGAAGATTCTGCCTCTGGAGGGCGTCGATCCTGGGATGAGGTCTATGGCACAGTCACTAGGTCTGTGTGGAGGGCGTTTGGAGGCTTTGGCTTTGCTGAAGGCCTCAGATAAGTCCTGGTATTCAATGGGTAGTTCAGGAAGATCTTTGAGCTCAGGTCTCATCTCCGTGGGAAGATTGGTGGGTTTGTAGCTGGAGGTCAAACAGTGATGTTGACAGAACTCTGACCATTGGAGAATTTGATGTGGTGACCATGAAATATGGGGATTGTGTTTCTCCAGCCACGGTAAGCCCAGGATGACAGGATTCTGAGGAGATTCAATGGCGAACAGTCTAATGGATTCGGTGTGTAGGATCGCGGTTTGAAGTCGTAATTCGGGAGTCATGTATTTGATCCTCCCAGAGGCCAGCGGTCATCCGTCTAGCGCTGCCACCGCCACCCGGAATTCACATGAAATGAGAGCAAGGTTATGAGATTTGGCAAATGAAATGTCAATGAAATTCCCCACTGCCCCAGAATCGATCATGGATATGGTCTCGATTGCTCTCTCATCACTGTTAATAGTGATGGGAATTCCAAAAGAGGTACAATGATTGTAGTCAGCACTCACCGAAGTGGGATCTCGCCGGGAGGGGCGAACGGAACAGGCAGCCCTCATATGCCCCGATTCCCCGCAGTACAGGCACAAATGTTGGCGGATACGTCTCTCTCTTTCCTCCGCAGAGAAACGGGTTACACCGACCTGCATGGGCTCTGGGTCTGGGAGTTTCTGTGTGACGGGCAGAATTAGAGCTGGACGACGAGCATGTCGTGAATGCATCAAATTATCAATGCGGATGGTCAGTTCCATAAATTGTTCTAAGGTTTTCCCCTCATCGCGGCATGCCAGCTCAGACTGAAGCTCCTCGTTAAGTCCTTTTCGGTAGAGCAGTTTAAAGGGGTCATTCTCCCAGCCGGTCTAAGCAGCAAGGGTACGGAAGGTGAGGGTATAATCCGCCACGGTGCTGTTGCCTTGGCATAGAGCGATCAGCTCCTCTCCTACCTCCTTTCCACTGGCTGAGTGTTCAAAAACTTTGCGGAGCTGACGAAGGAAGATGTTATAAGAAGGAAATGGCAAGCGGTTTCCCTCCCACATCGCTGTAGCCCACTCCAACGCTCTGCCGGTGAGTAGTGAGCAAATAAACGAGACTTGGCTGTCATCCGTCGGGAAAGTGAGAGGTTGTTGGTTAATATATAGGTAACACTGCATTAGGAAACCCTTACATCTTTCCGGGGATCCATCGTATTTGTTAGGAAGCGAAAGTCTTGGGTTTTGCGGAGTTGGAGTCGTTATGGGAGTGGTTGGTACCAGCGCAGGTGCGGGCAGCGTGGGGTTTGATGGCGGACTCGCCACGTGGAGATTTTGCAGCGTCCTTACTAACTCCTCGGTAAGTGTGGTGAGCTTCTGAAGCTGTTGATGATGGGCGGCTAGCATTGAAGCTTGGGCTGATACCTCAGTGGAGAGTTGATTTAACACTGCTGGGTCCTGGAGAGGCGAAGTCTTCTGTAATGAGGAGTCAGAAGCGGTCGGATCCATTTGCAGTGCTTATTAAGATCAATATCAACAGCGGGCAGTTGTCGATCAACAGCGTCAAGAATGTCACAGAGAACCAGAATCATAAGAGTTTACCAGGCTAGGGTCAGGGCAGGCAGCAGGCTGGGAACAGGTCAGGAACAGATCAAACAATCAAAGGGCAGGCGGCAGAGAATCTCAAGGGTCAAGGAAGTCCAGGATCATACACAGAATAATTCAGAGGACCTCAGAGGATGCCAACGCTCAGACAACATACAGAATTACCAAATTTTGCCATAAGTTAAATATATTAAGGTTCTGCAATATATAAATATATTGTGGAAACTTAATTTCCTGTAGAGCTGCTTTGAAACGATTTGTATCGTAAAAAGTGCTATACAAATAATCTTGAACTTAAACAATCAAAGTAAATGCTCAGAAATGTCAGACAGGGCTAAATAAGACTTCGCAATGAAGTGGAGTGAGAGTGTGGCTTAAGTAGATGGGGTACATGAGAAACACCTGGCGTAATCAGTCCTAGGTACGTGGAGAGTTAATACTTGGGTGAGGATGCCGTCTGGTGGTGATCGGAGAGAGCCACAGAGGCCTAATTTGTGACAATTTTAGTACATCAAGTTAAACTTGTGAATAATTTTTTTTTAATGTTGCCAGTTTAAATAAGTTTAAGTTTTTATATATTTTTTTATTGTACAGTAGTCAATATTTGAAGTAGATCAAAACCTTGATGAACTTTTTTTGATCCACTTCAAATGTTGTATTTCAGTTAACATTTATTTACTGTATTTCAGTTAACATTTGTTTTACGCCAAGTAGGGAATTTTTTTAAATGGATTTAGTTAGCTACTATAAACCTGAATGAGATTAAAAAACATTTTTTTCTGGGAGTTTAAATAAAAGCTAACAGATTGATCATATTGTCCATCATATTGGTTATGCATCTCTATACTTGTGCTTGATTATGCTGTTCTATTTTGATTTGGACTGTGAATCCAGATCAATATTTGTCTGTGTGAGTGTGTGTGTGTGCGCGCGTTTTTGTGACAAATGAGGATACATTTGTATAATGAAAGTAGAAATGCACAAAGTCTCCTGTGAGGGCTAAGTTTAGGTGTAGGGTTGGTGTAGGGCAATAGCACACACAGTTTGTTCAGTATAAAAACCAATACACCTATGGAGAGTCCCCACTTTTCACAAAAACAAACGTGTGTGTGTGTGTGTGTGTGAGTGAGTGTGTGTGTGTGTGTGTGTGTGTGTGTGTGTGAGTGAGTGAGTGAGTGAGTGTGTTAGTGTGTGTGTGTGTGTGTGTGTGTGTGTGTGTGTGTGTGTGTGTGAGTGAATGTGTGTGTGCTTGTGCGTGTGTGCTAGTGTGTGTGTGTGTGTGTGTGTGTGTGTGTGTGTGTGTGAGTGAGTGAGTGAGTCTATGTGTGTGTGTGTGTGTGTGTGTATTGTTAATCCACTAGATGTCAGTGTGTATCAGTCTCTGGTTGAATCTACAGGTTACTGTGCACTAGAATCTTCAACACGTTACCACGGTGATCCAATCCATAATACACCCCCCACATCCCTCCATGCACATATTTATTGTTCCATCAACACACACACACACACACACACACACACACACACACACACACATACTCACTCACTCACTCACTCACTCTCACACACATACACATTTAAGGACATACGGCAAATTAACTATTATTGCAGCCCTGACATTTTTAACCAAACCAATTTAGAGGCCACTGCTTTTGGTAAACACACACACACACACACACACACGCACACAGAGGATGTTATTGTGAATGTAGGTGGTGTTTTGTATGTAGTGCATGTTAAAATGAGTCTAAAATAATCACAAACCCACACAGGAGGATCTCCAGAGCTCAACAATGAAAAACAACAACGAGAGAGAGAGAAAGAGAGAGACCTGTGCATGTAGATGCTCTGGGGTGTTTGACTGTTGCATTGTTGTATTTCTGATGCAAAGCGATCAGGTGTGTGTGTGTTGAGGGACCTGGAGGAACTCAGGCAGATGTTATTTCCATTCATTTCTCATCACTGGTTTATATGATCAGACTTCAGACAAACGTTTGTTTTTGTGTGTTTTCTTGCACGTGGGACTGGAGAGGAAAAATATTCTGCCCAATGGATTTGTAGTTCACTCTTATTGGTAGCTGAACGCATTCTACAATTAACCAAAACATTAATTAATACATGAGGAATGTTTAACTGTTTGTTAATGAACTCAGATTGAGTGTGGGCTGCATTATTACTGCTGGAACTGCGAATAAAACACAAAACATTATTTATAAAATCTACACTACTAATCTTGGGGCCATTAAGTTTTTTTTTTTAATAAATTAAAAATTGTATTGATCGAAGATGCAATAAATTAATGAAAAGTGACAGTAAAGACATTTCAAGTTCAAGTTCAAGTTCAAGTTGAGCTTTATTGTCATTCCGCTACATGTGGGGACATGCAGTGGAACGAAATGTCGTGTCTCGCAGGACCACGGTGCTACATAAATACAGACATACAACAATGAAGTAAGAAAAAAACACTATAAACCTATACACTACTAACAGATTTAACTATAAGTATACTATATATAAGTATTTACCCTATACAAACTAAAAGAATAAAGGATAAAAAAATACAACTATACGAATGCTTCACATAAATATTATCCTATACAAACTAAAAAATAGAAGACGAAAAATACAAACTGTACATGTGCAAAGAGAGACATTTGAGTCAGCAGCTGGTTGGGGAACAGTGCAGGATGATTTGTAGTGCAAGAGCATGTAAACATAACATACATATATTGCTGAGTTTTTTGTGAGATTGTGCACACGCAGCAGTGTGTGTAAGTGTCCATAGTGCACCTAGTGTAGAGTGTGAGTGTCCATAGTGCACATAGTGTAAAGTGTAAGTGTCCATAGTGCACATAGTGTAAAGTGTGAGTGTCCATAGTGTAAAGTGTCCATAGTGCACATAGAGGAGAGTGTCCATAGTGTAAAGAAAAATAAGAATAAAATAAATAAAAAAATATATAAAAGTTCCATACAGTTTTTCTTTGGTGTGGTAAGGTTTGGGGTGGGGGGTGGTCCATGTTCAGGAGGTAGGGGTTTGCATGAGGTTTCAGAGGGGGGCGGGGTGGTTTGAGTTCAGGGCTCTCACAGCCTGGGGGAAAAAGCTGTTGAGCAGTCTGGCGGAGCGGGCTCTGATGCTCCGGTACCGTCTTCCTGATGGTAGGAGCTGGAAGAGACTGTGGGAGGGATGGGTGGAGTCCTTCACGATGCTGTTGGTTTTGCTGGAGCATCGTGTAAGGAAGATGTCCAGGATGGAGGGGAGAGGGGCACCGATGATCTTTGCAGCTGTGTTCACTGTCCGCTGGAGGGTCTTGCGGTCAGCAGCACTGCAGTTCCCGTACCAGACAGTGATGCAGCTGGTCAGCACACTCTCAATGGTGCCTCTGTAGAATGTGGTGAGGATAGGTGGAGGGAGACTTGCTCTTTTCAGCCGGCGGAGAAAGTGTAGGCGCTGTTGTGCCTTTTTGGAGAGTGACATGGTGTTGGTGGTCCAGGTGAGATCCTCTGTGATGTGCACCCCCAGGAATTTAGTGCTGCTGACTCTCTCCACAGTCGAGCTGTCGATGGTCAGTGGGGGGTGGTCAACGGAGTTTCTCCTGAAGTCCATCACAACCTCCTTTGTCTTCTCCACATTGAGGGACAGGTTGTTTGTGCCACACCATTCAGCCAGCTGTGCCACTTCCTCTCTGTAGTGCGTTTCATCGTTGTTGCTGATGAGACCTACCACTGTTGTGTCATCAGCAAACTTGATGATGTGGTTGGAGCTGAACTTGGCAGTGCAGTCGTGGGTCAGCAGTGTGAAGAGCAGCGGGCTGAGCACACAGCCTTGTGGGGCACCTGTGCTCAGTGTTGTAGTGCTCGAGGTGTTGTTGCCGACACGGACTGACTGAGGTCTTCCAGTTAGAAAGTCCAGGATCCAGTTACAGAGGGAATTTTTAAGGCCCAGCAGGTTTAGCTTATTTATGAGCTGTTGTGGGATTATTGTGTTGAATGCCGAGCTGAAGTCAATGAACAGCATTCTAACATAGGAGTCTTTATTTTCTAGGTGGGTAAGAGCCAGGTGGAGGGTGGAGGAAATTGCATCGTCCGTAGAGCGGTTTGGACGGTATGCAAACTGGAGCGGGTCAAGTGTGTTGGGGAGGCTGGTTTTGATGTTATGCATGACTAGCTTCTCAAAGCACTTCATCATGATTGGAGTCAGTGCTATGGGACGGTAGTCATTGAGACAGGACACAGGTGATTTCTTTGGTACCGGTATGATTGTTGTGGATTTGAAACACGTGGGGACGACTGCCTGACTCAGCGAGGTGTTGAAGATATCTGTTAGGACATCTGTCAGCTGTGCAGCACAGTCTCTCAGAACACGGCCAGGTATGTTGTCAGGACCCGCAGCCTTGCGTGGGTTAATCCTAGATAGGGTCTTCCTTACGTCGGCTGGGGACAGACAGAGCGCCCGGTCGTTGGGAGGTGTGGGCAGTTTTTGTGCAGGTGTGTCATTCTGCATTTCAAACCGTGAATAAAAGTGGTTGAGTGCATCGGGGAGGGATGTGTCATCATCACAGGCCTGTGGCGGGGGCTTGTAGTCAGTGATGGTCTGAATGGCTTGCCACAGGCTCCGTGTGTCTCTGCTGTCTGTGAAGTGGTTGTTGATTTTTTGGGCATATGACCGTTTTGCTTTTTTGATGCCACAGGACAGATTGGCTCTTGCTGTTTTGAGGGCTGCTTTATCTCCTGATCTGAATGCTTCATCTCTGGTCTTTAGCAACCCACGAACCTCTGCTGTCATCCATGGCTTCTGGTTTGCACGTGTGGTGATGGTTTTGGTGACTGTCACATCATCAGTGCACTTTTTGATGTAAGCAGTCACAGTTTCAGTGTACTCATTCAGGTCTGTGTGGTTGTTGTAGGTGGCTGCCTCTTTAAACATATTCCAGCCTGTGTCCTGGAAGCAGTCCTGCAGTGCTGAGGTGGCATTGTCTGGCCATACTGTGATCTGCTTTTCAACCGGTTTGGTGAGTTTGAGAAGTGGTCTATATGCTGGGATTAGCATAACAGTGATGTGGTCTGAGTACCCGAGGTGGGGGCGGGGTTCAGCCTTGTAAGAGTCCTTAACTGTTGTGTAAACAAAGTCCAGTGTGTTGTTTCCCCTTGTTGCAAAGTTCACATGTTGGTAGAACTTTGGCAAAACTGTCTTTAAGTTTGCGTGGTTGAAGTCACCGGCTATGATGAAAAAGCCGTCGGGGTTATTTGTTTGTTGTTCACTGATGGCGCTATACAGTTCACGAAGCGCGTGAATATATAATGTTACAAAAGATTTCTATTTCAAATAAATGCTGTTCTTTTGAACTTTCTATTCATCTGTGAATCCTGAAAAATAAAATGTATCACAGTTTTCACAAAAATATTGTGCAGCACAACTGTGTTCAACATTGATAATAATCAGAAATGTTTGTTGATCAGTAAATCAGTATATTATTATGATTTCTGAAGATCATGTGACACTGAAGACTGGAGTAATGATGCTGAAAATACAGCTGCAGATCACAGAAATACATTACAGTTTAACACATATTCA
The DNA here is from genome assembly GCF_936440315.1 of Barbus barbus. NCBI lineage: Eukaryota > Metazoa > Chordata > Actinopteri > Cypriniformes > Cyprinidae > Barbus > Barbus barbus. The sequence continues at coordinate 1,024,251 of NC_136759.1, forward strand.
CATAGAAAACAGCTGTTTTAAATTGCAATAATATTTTACAGTTTTTACTGTATTTTTGATCAAATAAATGCAGCTTCGGTGAGCAGAAGAGACTTCTTTCAATAACATTCAAAATCATACAGTAGCTTTTCAGCACTAATGTATCGCTCCAGTTCTAAATTCTCATTGAACTTCATTCAATGGTTATAATACAGCATCTGATTCTGAATTCTGTATTAATGCACTAATCGGTCCTTCCTAGAAGATCTTTGATCATTATGTTGCTTGGCAACCATAAACGGCCTATAGTTCCACTAATGAGCTCGATCAGTGATCAGAGGAACTGTGTGTTATGATTATTATTAGTAAATGTGCTTCATTATTGCACATTGATGGTTTTTTTATCATATCATTATCAGTATTGTACTTTAATAATTAAATAGTTTGACACACGCTGTATAACTTGAACAATGCAGTGAATCACTCACACACACACACACACACACACACACACACACACACACAGACAGACTCACACACACACACACACACACACACACACACACACTAATATGTATGTGATGAAGGACTGGTGTGTGAAGGGTTGTTTTAACGTGTTTAGAGGATGGGAAAATACATCTGTGCTGAAGCACTGTGTGTGTGTGTGTGTGTGTGTGTGTGTGTGTTTGTGGGATTCACAGAGATTGAATCTTAAGGTGTGAAAAATGCTAATATAAGCCGATGGGTGCCTCCAGCAGTGCATGTTAGGAGAATGACTGTGCCATTAACACTTGTTAGCTTTCTGAGTTGATTTTCATTTGATTCTGCTGGTTTCTGTGCGTCGCTGTGGCCGCCGGCGAATCAGAGCGAGAGTGACGTTTGTGAATCAAAGCTGCTGAAGGACTGCCGAGTGATGGAAATGAACTCAAGCTCATGAAACACACAAACACACACTCTGACAGACACGTGTCAGTGTCGGTGAGATCAATCACAGCTATCAGGACGATCAATAACTCTATCAGCAGCTGTCCACCTTCACTCTTTCATTCATCCGTCTGTTCCTGCTGTTCAATTCTTGCCTTGATTTGTAAAAAATCATTCTAAACAAACAGATGTCTTTCATTACAGACGTTCAGAATTCATATTGAACTGTAATGTTCCAATCACTTGCATTGTTTTATTTTTAGTAGATATTTAATGTGCCTTTGTATTTGCCGAAGCAGTGCAAAATAAGTACAATTAATGTGAAATTACTTAAATTATTTTTGATAAATCTACATTATCCAAGTCGTTTTACAAGTTAATTACATCTCTCAATTTGTCATAAGAAAAACTAATGTAAAACAATGTAGCATTTAAGTTTATATTTTTAATTTTATTGATATTTGTAATGTGCATTTGTATTACCAAAGCAGTGCAAAATAAGTACAGTAAATATAAACCATAGTGCAAGAGTAAATATGTATTAACAAGATAAAAAATATATATTAATAAGTTAAATGTTACTGATAAGATAAAAAGAAAATTTGCTTATTTATTTGTCATAGTTTTATTCAAATTGACTTACATGTTACATTACAAGCAATTTGTCAATAAATAAAATGAATAAATAAATAACACAATGTGCATTTATTTATATTTATCTATTCAGTTTATATTTAAAAAAAATTATGAGCAATTAAATTGCCCAAAGCACTGAAAACCAAGTGCAGTAAATGTAAAATGATCAAAATTAAATGATCTGTCTGTGGGGTCAGAAACAAAAATCTTATTGATCTTTTCTAAGCTTATTTGTCTCACCCTGACAGATCTTTTTACAGAAATGTTCTTGTTTAAAGCATAAACCTGATAAATTGTCAGAAAACAAGATTATCTTAAATCATTTTCCAGTGTCTTGATTTAATAATATTCATACTGGTAAACAAGGCAGAAATCATTTCTGCAGTCTGTGTTGGCTTCCACTTGTCACGTGTAATATCTGTCTTGAAGCCGAACCCGTTGAGAATCGCTGATCTGGAGGGTCCTTCTCTCTCTGTTTCTGCTGTTTTCTCAGTTTTTCAGCCTGGAGAAGCAGAGTGGATCTCCATCTGTCTGCGTGTCTTCTGTTCTTCACTCTCTCTTCAGATCATTCTCTCTGATCTGCTTTTATTTGTTCAGTTGTGTCTCAAACAGCATCAGAGTTTAAAGATAAATGTTCAGTGTCGTTTTGCCTCCGGCTCCTGATCATCACGCTTTGCTCTGCTCTAATAATTCATCACATCCAGACAATCAGAAGCATCACACACATCCTGATGAATTCATATTGAGCCCTTTTGTTCCATCATTTATCACTTCTTTCTTTCTCTCTATTCTTATTCAATTTTAATGTGCATTTGCATTGCCAAAGCGGCTCAAAATAAGTACAATTAATGTAAAATGACTACAGTGCAAATGGAGTGAATTAGTTTATATATATGTGTGTGTGTGTGTGTGTATAAAATTATATATATAATTAAGATTTTAAAAGATAAAAATGAAAAACTTACATTTATTTGCCAGATGCTTTTATCCAATTTGACAAGGAACATCACAAGCAATTTGTCATTAGAAAGTAAAATACAAATAAAATATATGTATTCAGTTTACTAATATTAACAAAATTGTATTAAAATTAAAAATAACAAAATAATTACAATAAATGTAAAATAACTGATGAAAATTCAGAAAATTTGTATTAACAAGATAAAAATGTATTAAGATTTAAAAAAATACTTTTACTCAAAATGTAATTAAATAACATAACATAAATATTTAAATATTTCTTAATTTAATTTTTTTTATTTTGTAATTTAATAAATTTTTAATGTGCATTTGTATTGCCAAAGCAGTGAGAAATAAGTACAATAACTATAAAATCACTATAGTGCAAATAGACTAAATTAGTATTAGCAATTAAGATAAAAATGTATTAATGAGATAAAAATGATAAATTTGTGTTTATTAATTTGGCATACGCTTTTATTTACCATTTACCATTAGATAAAAAAAAAAACATGTCAGTTTTTATTTATTCTGTTTATTAATATAAATAACCTAAACCTAAAATAACCAAAATAACCACGTCATGCCACTTTACAGTAAATAAATCATTTCTCCATGTAATATAGTTGATGAATGTAACTTTTGGCTGTTTTGGTTGCCAAGCAACACATGGACATTGATACAGATGTGTGTCACAGGTGCAGCTCAGAATATAGAACTGCAACAATGTTTCATAATTATAAACGAACAATGAGCAGATCAAGCTCTGCTTTTCAGAGAGAGCGTCCAATCCGTCTCCATGACGCTCCTCACTGACCGCTGATGGTTACTTAGCAACAACCACATGCGAAGATTGCCAGCTATTTTCCTTGTGATTATGAGTCAGTGAGATCTTGAGGAAGAGATGGAGATCCTGAAGCATCGAGAGTGAAAGAGGATCGAATCAGTAAAGCCATCTGAGCTCAAAATTCCTTCGTTGATTTTTCTCTATTAGTTTGATCTCCGTTTTTGCTTCTGTTGAAGACAGAAAGATCAGTAACATTCAGCTCGTAAAGAAACGTGGAAACGCTTTGAATAGCTTGAAGTTTGAAGACTTCACTCAGTCAATTATAATATGTTCTATAGCACTGATAAAATGTTTAAGCAAGTTACAAACATGATTTAACATGCTGTTTACATGAATTATTGAATTAACACTTTGTAAGCATGTTTATCATGTTACTAGCATAATTTAGCAAGTAGCTAGCACACTTTAACATTTTGATAGCATATTGCTAGCATGTTCTAACATGTTGCTACCATGTTTTAGCACTTTGTTAGCATGTTTTACTATTTTGATAGCATGATTTAACATGTTCCTATCATGTTATAGCATGTTGCTACCATGTTTTAACACTTTGCTTGCCTGTTTTAGCATGTTTTAAACAAGATTTAGCACACTACTAACATGTTCTAGCATGTTGCAACCATGTTTTATCACTTTCTTAGCATGTTTTACTATTTTGCTAGCATGATTTAGCACATTGCTAACATTTTCTAGCATGTTACTAGCATGTTGTTAACATGTTCCAGTATTATTGCTAGCATGATTTAACACATTGCTATCATGTTTCAGCATGTTGTTAAAATGTTGCTAGCATGATGTAGTATATAGCTATCATGAATCGTGATTTAACATGCTGTTAACATGTTTAGCACATTGCTAGCATGCTGTTAACATGTTTGCATGATTACATTGCTAGCATGGATTAGCATGTTGCTAGCATGTTTAGCATGTTTCTATCATGATTCAGCATGTTACTAACATGACTAGCAAAAGTAAAGACAGTAAAGAGATGATTTTCAGCGGTTTTGAAGCCTGTACTGTGATTTATTCTGCAGTGGGTCTGACCCGCTGCGATCCGGGTTTCATTAGCGCTGAATGTTTTGGAGTCAGTGGGATTTTTTCAATAAAGAGAAAATGAGGGAAATGAGGGAAAATGTTTGGCCTCTCGTAGCGTGAAACTCGTCCACAGAGCCGCTTGTGTTCGTGATTCGCTCACGGCTCTCAGAGAGCAGTGCAGGAAATCTCTCTTTTCATTTGGGTTTTCTTTTTTCTGACGCTCAACACCCGCATGGAGTTTAACACCTGTGATTTTGGGTCACACACACACACACACACACACACACACAAAAACACACGTTTGTTTTACTATACTTGTGAGGAATTTCATAGACTTCTATTGTTTTTATACTGACCTAACAATATTTTCTATTGCCCTACACCAACCCTACACCTAAACTTAGCCCTCACAGGAGACTTTGTGCATTTTTAGATTTTCAAAAAAACACCATTTAGTATGTTTTTTAAGCCTTTTGAATTACGGGGACATAGGCAGTGTCCTCATAAACCACCTTCATATTGTAATACCTCTGTCATACCCATGTCATTATACACATTTGTGTCCTCATAAACCACATAAAGCACACACACACACACACACACAAACACACAAAAAAATACACACGTGCACACACACGCACACACACACACACACACTGATATAACAAAGCAATAATATGAGGTCTTCAAACAGAAGCCTTCAGAATCACTTCAGATCAACCAGAACAACATCAAATCATGTCCAGCACAGTGTGTGTGTGTGTGTGTGCATGTGTGTCCGCATTGTTCCAAACAATATTCTCACACTGTCGGTGTTTTCCTGTTATATCTGATGGGTTGAAGAGGTCAAACCCAGTGGTGTGTTTGTGTTTGTGTGTGTGTGTGTGTGTCTATTTCCGGGTTATGTTTCCATAGAGATGATTGACAGGGTCAGAGGGGCAGCTTCAACATCCCATAATTCCAGCCCACCTGCCTCTCTCACTCTCACGTGTGTCTTTCCTGTCGCTCTGCTCTTTACACACAGTGAATGTCCTGCAGGAAACACGGGGTGTGTGTGTGTGTATGTGTGAATGTGTGTGTGTGTGTGTGTATATGTGTGTGCAAAGATGAGCCATTTCCTTTCTAGTCTCCAGGTCACCATAAAGGCTTCCTCACACATACACACACACACACACACACACACTGAAGGAGCGTCATAGCCTGTGACTGCAGTCAAGTGTGTGTCTGCTGCTCCTCATCATCATCTCTGTTATGTCGCAGTAAGTTTGTTTTTCACTCTTTCAGGCTTCATCTAGCTGACAGATAACATGAACATTATTGCTGTTTTAGGTTAAAGCACACAATAGGACACCGGGGCTAGTTGTCACACAGGGAAGTTAACCCATTCAGTTTCGAGTCATAACTTCTAGTTTACTCTAATGCTGGTTTTGCATGTCAGTTTTAAACATTTAGTTCTGTTGCAAAATAAATTTGAGTGGATTCTGTTCTTCGAACTAAATGTACAGTATCACAGTTTTGGTTTTGTTGATTTTACAGGGCAAGTTGTCAATGTGTTTCATATATTGTAGAACTGATTACTTAGAATTTTCAAAGTAATGTTTTCATAATTACTGTTAACTTTTAGATTTTTGTTGTTTCATGAATTGTTTTAGTTGTTTTATTGTGTATGCTGTAAAGTGAATCAGTGGGGTTTTCCATTACTCTGAAGTTACCCGATATAATGTGATAACATCAAGGAACTGTAGTTTTATTGTTGTTGTCAAGGTTTGTGTTTATGCAGAAATTCAGAAAGCACCCCACCCTAAATATCCAATACAGTAAACAGTGTGACAACTAGCCCCGGTCTTCTCTGCATGTGTAAGGAAGGAAGGAAAGGAAACAGTGTGTTTAAAGTCTTGTAACTGCTCACCTTTTCATTTGAGTTTATCACATCAGTAATCCTGCGTTGTGATACATTTAAATAAAATAAAAAATACAAATATTCCATGTCTTTCATTGTGTGTGTGTGTGTGCGCGTGTGTGAGTGTGTGTGAGTGTGTGTGTGTGTGTGGTTCAGTTGTTTGAAAATGCCTTGTTCTTGTACTTCTCTTGCTTTTCTTTGTAAGATGTCAAAAGATCACAAAGATCAAATCCTCTTTCATAGCTAATACGATACAATACAGTTCAACGTGAACTTCAGTTCATGCATTATCTGACATTAAACTATTTTTTACAGAATTATTAAAATTAATTTATAAATATTAACCATTAAGTAATTGTAATGTTTAAAATACTGCAATTAAACTGTATTTTAAATGTAAATAAATGATCATATTGAAATGGACATTATTGTACTTTGTAAGTGTTTATTGATTTTTAGCAGCATTATGTAAACTCTCTAGAAGTCAGTGTGCTTTTAATTTAATAAACACAATTGCATGTAATTAACAAATTCCCTGTGCATGATGTAATTGAGCTGGTTACCCTACACTTTCTTTATTTTGCAATGAACTTAAAGATATAGTTTTAATCAATATAGTTATAATCAATGAATATAAATCAATAGTTTTATATACTGCAGTACTAGAGTTTTTCATTCAGTTGCTACACTTGCAATGCTTGATGCTGAAGTGTAGAAATAATCTTCACTTAGAAACTACATGTACATTTCACCGAAAATTAGAAATGGCTTGTAAAGCATTAAATTAAACATGACATTTTGAATAAAAAAACTGAAACATACTCTAATAATCTTTGTTTTATTTACAACTTTGACAAATCTTTTTTTTTTCTTGTACATTTTTGAACTACTTGAAATATTTGCTTTAGATGAGAGTCTGCTATGTTGTTATTCCAAGGCTTTGAATTACATTCTCCTTATTGAGGAATTCTGAAATCTCTACGGAGACACGAATGGAGAAATACTTCCAGAAGCAAAGCCGCTGTAACGGTGACTCTGTTCTGTTCAGTTCATTAACAGATCCTTTGACCTCAGCAGCACCTATAGGCAGATATTACTCAATTACACACCTTTCAGCAATGCAACTTTGATCCGTGTCAGTCATGTTGTTTGGCAGAATGTTTAAAGCAAGTTATTATCAATTCCAAACTCAGTTTATAACAAATTCTGATGGAATTTTAAAGAGTGTTGAGCAATGCATTGTGTAAAATAGAATTTACATTGAAATGGGTGTTAAATTTCAGTTGTGATCTTGTAAAATCAGTAAAATTGTCCAAATAACCAGGGAATTATATATGCTTAACAGACATCTGAACTCATTTGTAAGCAGTGAAAGTGGGATTTATTAATCTGGAATTGTGATTGAGTGAGAGTATTTTACTGCATTAATTATATAATAATAAATACTATTAAAAATACTGATCATATATTTTAATTTAATACTAAATTTGAGTATTTTCCTCACAAATTGCCCAAAATAAGTACAGTCCTGTGCAAAACAAATATTACAAATATTATGTGTATATTAAAATATTATGAAATATTACGTAAAATATATTGTTTTTAATTTCTCAGTAATTACTGTGCTACAACAAAGTGCGAAATCCTTTGAATCAAGTCTTTAGCGATTTAAAATTTGCTATATAATAAATTAGGGTACAACACTGTGAAAAATTATTTTCTTAATATTTTTGTCAAATTTTTTAGTACAAATTTCTAAACATTCCTAAATCGAGATGTATTTACTTGAGAAGCAAAATGACTTAAGATATGTGTTTTTTTTTCCTGAAACATTTATTAAAATTGTGTTAGTTCTTGCTAAAAATATCTGCCAGTGGGGTTCGGAAAATAAACTTAATCCAAAGGCGAAACAAGATGATTTTTCTTGCCCCTTTAGCAGATATGTTATCTTGTTTTAAGTAAAAACTAACAAAATTGAAACAAGACTTTTACTCCACTACATTTCATAAAACATCGTTACTCTTTATAGGTGCGTTCGACTTCATGCAGCACTTAGCAGACCGATCGGCGGCTGACTTGAAGCAGTGCATGCCGGTTAGAAATTTAGTCCGACTTGAACCGGCGCCGACCACACGTCACTGTCACGTGTGGCATCAAAGTACCGCGATAGCGTTTCGAGAGCAGCCGGTTGACTCAGCCGGCGCAATTTCTCCAGAGCGACTGCAGGAGCGCTGATGACGACACAGCTGTTTCACGATTGGCCAAATTCACCACATGACAACAACGACGTGTATTTCGGGTTTATTCTGACAACTTCAGTCCCACTAATGCTCATATACGGACTTAATTAAATTAACTTTTCATGTCATCTTCATCTCGTAAGTCATGTTTATTAAAAGATTACAATTGTTTTTACTGCAATCACTTTTTTGTTAATTCGTATAGCATAGGTTTATTTTGGACCTTTTTCATACAGACCCTTTACAGTATTAAGCTGCATAACCTATTTAGATAATAATTTTGTTATGGAATAAATCAAATGTCAATCTTACAGACTTTTAATATAATGTGGTCATCATGGATTCTGATTGATACTAATTGTCTAGTTGCTGGGTTCATCCATCTTCACTTGCATGTGATTACTGCCAACAACTCTGGCTGGATGTCAACTTAATACAACATTCAGATCACTTTCATAAGCTGGTATAAATCATAATAGAAAGGCAAATAAATTGGGCTTATCCGTAGGCCTGTTCATGGTGTTCACGTATGAATGTCTTACTAAAATGTGCTTACCTAACTGGAGAAATAGTAAAATAAGTAAACAAATATGTAACATCCTAATTCTTTTATCTGTAATGAAAACCACATTTAGTACATACAATTATTATCTTCATAGATTGTTTTTATTAAGTTGCAGTAGCAAAAACACATAATGAATCATACTGCACAAGTCAAATTTTCAATATGTTCTGTTTATTTACTTAAAACTTGTTTCTGTCGTGATGACACCCTTTCAAAATATTACATACATCTTAAAGGTTTATTAAAACAATATTTATTACATTGAACCTTTACTCACTTTCGTTGCTCATTGTGCTCAAGTTCATACAACAATAACGGCATTTCTATAGCTTCCAGTTCGTCTGCAATAAAGCAAGCAAACGCACGTGATCTGCCATGACTGAGGTAGATCTACGAGATCAAACTACGAGAGCCCCGAAGTGTCCGACTTGACGACTCCGTTTTCAACTCCGCCCCTGACTGCAAGCGGCTACTCTCGTTGACCACCGTCTGTAGCCGTGCTTCAAGTCGAACGCACCTTATAATACATCACGTGCTCCGAGACGCAGAAGCGGTGTCTGATTCATGAACAAACTGATTCGTTTTATTGAATCTGTTGAATCGGTTCGCAAATCGCACCAAACGATTCATTCACGAATTGAAATGATCCGATTGCAGCCGATCTCGAGACGATAACTCACTGATTCAAATGAACCGTTTAGAGCGAGTTTCCAGTGAACTGAATTCACAAGCAAGAACCGACAGATGCTGCGAAAAGTAAGTTACTAATGTCGAATTTTAGGATTAATTACTGTAACTGAAAATCATATTTAGGTCAAAACTGTCAGTTGTTTGTGAACTAAATCTGCTGTAAAGGGTGATCTATTTAAGCCCACTGAAATGCCTGAATGCAAACAGATCAACAGTGTCTCTATGTTTAAGGTAAAAAAAAACCGAAACATTAAAATAACACAGATTACATTAAATAACTCATGCACGTTCATATTCCCCGCTGCTGTAACTTTAGCAGTTTTATTCAAATGCTACGCATTTCTAGTCTGTTTTTATATTGTTTATTTTCTTGACTCCATATAGTGGTTATTTTGGGAAAATCCCAATTATTTTGAGCAGTACAATTATAAAAAATATGTGTTAATATAAAATTAAATTAAGTAGCCTATATAAAATTGCAAAATAAATCTATCAGTACTTTTTATTTAAGTGCATAAAAAAATCGAGTACTTTCACTCATGTAAAATTGAAAAATCGGTACTTTGCTTTTACTGGAGTAATATTTTATTATATGTATCTGTACTTTTACTCAAGTACTTGATTTGTGTACTTCGTCCACCACTGTCAGTAAATGTATCTTCATTTAAGAATGTTTAGATATTTGTAGTAGAAAACAAGATGAAAATACTACCCACTAATTCACGTTTTGCAGTGAATTAAGAATGTTTTTGAGGTACAAGCCGAATTCCGGAAATGTTGGGACGTTTTTTAAATTTGAATAAAATGAAAACTAAAAGACTTCCAAATCACATGGGCCAATGTATTATTCACAATAGAACATAGATTACATAACAAATGTTTAAACTGAGAAACTTTACAATTTTATTCATTTGATCATTTGATGCCTGCTACAGGTCTCAAACTAGTTGTTTACCATGGTGTAGCAGCTCCTCTTCTTTTCAAAACGGTTTGAAGACGTCTGGGCATCGAGGTTATGAGTTTCTGGAGTTTTGGTGTTGGTCCCATTCATGCCTGATGTAATTTTCCAGCTGCTGAAGAGTTCGTGGTCATCTTTGATGTATTTTTTGTTTAATGATGCAGTAAATGTTCTCTATAGGTGAAAGACTGCAGGCAGGCCAATTCAGCACCCGGACTCTTCTACTACGAAGTCATGCTTTTGTAATAGCTGCAGTATGTGGTTTTGCATTGTCCTGCTGAAATACACGTCATCTGGAGGGGAGCATATGTTGCTCTAAAACCTTTATATACCTTTCAGCATTCATAGTGTCTTCCAAAACATGCAAGCTGGCCATACCGTATGCACTTATGCACCCCCATACCTTCAGAGATGCTGGCTTTTGAACTGAACGCTGATGACACGCTGGAAGGTCTCACTCCTCTTTAGCCTGGAGGACACTGCGTCTGTGATTTCCAACAAGAATGTCAAATTTGGACTCGTCTGACCATAGAACACTTTTCCACTTTGAAACAGTCATTTTAAATCAGCCTTGGCCCACAGGACACGACGGTGCTTTTGGACTATGTTCACATATGGCTTCCTTTTTGCATGATAGAGCTTTAGTTGGCATCTGCAGATGGCACGGCGGATTGTGTTGACCGACAGTGGTTTCTGGAAGTATTCCTGGGCCCATTTAGTAATGTCAATGACAGAATCATGCTGATGAGTGATGCAGTGTCGTCTCAGGGCCCGAAGACCACGGGCATCCAACAAAGGTCTTCGGCCTTGTTCCTTACACACAGAGATTTCTCCAGTTTCTCTGAATCTTCTGATGATGTTATGTACTGGAGATGATGAGATTTGCAAAGCCTTTGCAATTTGACATTGAGAAACGTTGTTTTTAAAGTGAAATGAAGTGAAGTGACATACGGCCAAGTATGGTGACCCATACTCGGAATTCGTGCTCTGCATTTAACCCATCCAACGTGCACACACACAGCAGTGAACACACACACACACACACACACACACACACCCGGAGCAGTGTGTGTTCTTTAAAGATACTTTAAAGATTTAAAGTATTCCACAATCTTTTTACGCACTCTTTCACAGATTGGAGAGCCTCTGCCCATCTTTACTTCTGAGAGACTCTGCCTCTCTAAGACATCCCTTTTATAGCTAATCATGTTACAGACCTGATGTCAATTAACTTAATTATTTGCTAGATGTTCTCCCAGCTGAATCATTTAAAAATTTCTTGCTTTTTCAGCCCTTTGTTGCCCCCGTGTAAACTTTTTTGAGACCTGTAGCAGGCATCAAATTTGAAACTCATTTAGTGGATAAAAGTGTAAAATTTATCAGTTTAAATATTTGTTATATTCTCTATGTTCTATTGTGAATAAAATATTGGCTCATGTGATTAGAAATGTTTTTATTTTTCATTTTATTCAAATTTGAAAAACGTTCCAAAATTTCCAGAATTCGGGTTGTAAAAGGGCCATTGGATCTCTCAGATCTCAAACAAAACATGAGGGTTAAAGTGTGTCTGACTCAGTTTAAATGGCTTTTCAGTTTTATAACCTCCGGAAAACTTCACATGAACTCCCTGATGCTTCATTTCACGCTGTACAGCATTGTTTAAAGTGTGTGTTGATGAACCTCCTCAGGGTCATCACAATGTCATCCTTCAGTCCAAACAGTTGGCCTGTGTGTATATATGAGTGTGTGTTTGTGCATGCATGTGTTTGCGTGTGTGAGTGAAAGTGTGTGTTTGTATGTGTGTGATAATGTGTGTGTCTGTGAGTGTGTGTTTGTGTATGCATATATGTGTGTGTGTGTGATATTGTGCGTTTGTTTGTTTGTTTGTGTGTGTGTGTGTGTGTGTGTGTGTCTGTGTTTGTGCATGCATGTGTGTTTGCATGTGTGTATCTGTGAGTAATAGTGTGTGTGTGTGTGTGTGCATGCATGTGTGCTTGCATGTGTGTATCTGTGAGTAATAGTTTGTGTGTGTGTGTGTGTGTGTGTGTTTGTGCATGCGTGTTTGCATGTGTGTTTGCATGTGTGTATCTGTGAGTAATAGTGTGTGTGTGTGTTTGTGTGTGTGTGTATGCATGTTTGTATGTGTGTGTTCATGTGAGTGTGTGTGTGTATGTGTGCGCGCGTTTGTGCATGCATGCATGATGTGTGTGTGTTTGTGTAATCATGCTTAATGTGTGTGTTTTTGTGTTTGTGCATGCATGCGTGTGTGTGTGTGTGTGTGTTTTTAGTGTTAAAGCCAAAAAGATCCCCTTCCTATCTTTCCTTCTTTGTTTGTGTTTTCATTTGCTCAGAACATGTCTTTATTTGCTCATGTGCATGTTTGTGCATGCATGTGTGTGTGTGTGTGTGTGTGTGTGTGTTTCTGAGGGTAATGCGCTGTTGTAATTACCAGTTACTGCTCCTTTTCTCTGAACACACAGTCTTGATTAAACTCAATGTTAAACGAAACTGCTGTGCCGTTCTGATCAGGTAGCGACATGAATGAGTGTGTGTGTGTGTGTGTGTGTGTGTGTTATTCTCTTGAGTGCTGTAAGCCTGTAACGACGCATCATTGTTGAAGATTGATCTATATGCCATCTGATTTGATGGCGCTCAAGAGTTTCACACACACACAAGCGTTTCACTCAGTATCTTTCTGACTGGTATTGGCAGGTCATAAATGCATTTGATTTTTAGATGGTGTTTTTTAAGTGTCAGAATAATTATTGCTGCTGGGTTTTACGTCTCTGAGCAAGCCAGTCGTAATGAAATTGAACCTTGCAGGGAATCATTGATCGCATCTGTGTCACTAATATACTGGGACTGGTTTAGCCTCTGTGTGTCTGTCAAATAGAAGCTGCTTTTCAAATATATCATGGTGATTTTAAAGGGATAGTACACACAAAAATAAAACATTCTCTCATGATTTACTCACTTCATATTTTTAAAAATCCTGTATGACTTTTTTCTTCTGTATTATATACTGTACATATATATATATATACTATTATAACATTCAGTCCATATGATTTATGGAAATTATATTGTATATAATTATGAAGGCATGAATATTATTAAATATTTCACTGCAATAAAAATAAAATAAAACATCCAGTAAAATAAATAAACTACCTTAAAACCAGATAGATTTATCAAGACATGAAATTGTATAAGGTAATGAGAACTGCTTAAGATGAAGTAATTTTTTTATACTATTAGCACATTATTTTATGCTTAAAACAAGAAAAAGCTACAGTCATTTTAAGAAAATTATTTTTTGCAGTTATGCATTTCACTGCAAAGATGTGTTTTATTATTCAGTAAAATTAATATATATATATATTATTTTCCATGATGCAAAATATTTGCAAATTGCTTTATGCTTAAATCAAGAAACAAGTACCATTGATTTTTAATTTTTTTTACCTGAGTAAAAAAAAATGAACCTCCTTTTGTAAGAACTGAAAACTGTTTAAGTTATTTTTTCTTACCCCATTGCCAAATTTGCAAGTTTGATGCATAAAACAGGAAAAATCTATATATTTTGCATTGATTTACATGATGACAGCATTGAGTGATTCTTTCTGCTGTCTGCTGGAATGAATGCTGGAGCTGCAGTTAAAGTCTCCTCAGAGATCAATAAACGCTAAAACAGCACTAATCATCTGATGAGATGCACACATGAGCTCTGTGACGTCAGGACACGAGAGCAATTGTATGATCATGTTCGTCGAACACAAGGTTACGGAGCAATTCCTCATCAGATTCAGTGTTTTGTTCCTTGTTTATAGGGACCTTTGATCAATATTCACTGTGTGTGATCATTTTCTCTGATTCATGCCAGATAAAAGTCAGAAAGATGGACAGGAGAAACACAAATGTACAAACCCCTTTCATCTCGTTTGTCTCTGAGAACATATTAAACTCCTGAATGTTCCTCATGTGTGAGAAGAGTATTATACTGAGAGCATTTCCTCTTTTTGTAATTTTGTAATCATTTCAGACTTAGATCTTATTCATAATAAGTATTCATATCACATTCTTAATCAGTATTATTGAAAAAAATATCAATTTTAACTATATGGAAACAATAGCTGATTAAAAAAAAAAGATAAATAAACTTCATGCCTTCAAAAACTACCTTTTTAGTCATAATGTGGGATTCAATGACTTTATTGATGTTTAAATATAGTTGGTTATGCACAAATCATCGAAGCTTGTCTTCAGCACTGTATTGCATCCAAAATAGAATTTACACTGAAATGGCTGGTAGAATTCAGTTAAGAGTGTAATTTGACTGGCTTGTGAAATGATAAAATAGTCATAATAACTTGGGAATTATGTGCGTTGATATCTGAAGCAGTGGACTTATTAACTTAGAATTGTAATTGAGTTGTTAAAAATATTTAGTAATGTACATACAGTATACTTTATTACTAATGTTTTGGTGCAAATTGTTTATAATTACTACATCTCTGTACAAAACAAATATTGTTCATTGTTTTTAATTTTTCAGACATTTCTGTGCTGCAACAACATGTGAAAATCAAATAGCTTTTACATTTTTGTAACACCAACATTTCTATGTAATTTGATGCTATATGTTTGTATATATATATTAGTGACCCTGGAGCACAAAAGCAGTCATGAGTAGCACAGGTATATCTGCAGCAATAACCAACAATACATTGTATGGATCAAAATTATACATTTCTCTTTTATGACAAAAATCATTAGGATATTAAGATCATGTTCCATGAAGATATTTTGTACATTTCCTACCGTAAATATATCAACTTCATTTTTGATTAGTAATATGCATTGCTAAGAACTTCATTTGAACAACTTTAAAGGAGATTTTCTCAATATTTAGATTTTTTTGCTCCCTCAGATTCCAGATTTTCTAATAGTTGTATCTCAGACAAATATTGCCCGATCCTAACAAACCCTACATCAATGGAAAGATTATTTATTCAGCTTTCATATGATGTATGAATCTCAATTTAAAAAAAACTGACCTTTATGACTGGTTTTGTGCTCCAGGGTCACATATATGGAAATATGGATATATATAGAGAGAGAAAGAGAAGGGCTTTAGGACCCTGATGTGCATGAGAATCAGAAGCTTCACCAGTCTAGAGAGAGAGAGAGAGAGAGAGAGAGAGAGGACAGAAGAGCGCTGGTGTTGTGTGTGTGCTGTCAGTGTGTTCCCTGCTGAGGGCTCGAGCACACAGCTCTGTGAGACTCGACACGAGTGTGTGTGTGTGTGTGTGTGTGTGAGAGAGAGAGAGTGTGCCGTGCTGTGACACACAGGAGAGAATGACATGAACGCTCATGAGAGGAAGCGAGGAAGAGACCTGTAAGCACTCACTGCTGCTGCATGTTTACACACACACACACACACACACACACACACACACACACACACACACACACACGGGACTGGAGATGGAGAAAGTGGAGCTTCAGAACTGTGTGTGTGTTTGTGTGAGAGACAGATAGTTTTGTCTAGAGTTGGACAGAAGTGGATGGACAGATTGACAGATAGAGAGATGGATGGAAGCTGCAGAAGATTCTGATGCTTGTGGTTTGTGTTTCAGACGCGGACAGCAAGTGTTTCTGAGAGCCGACGACACACCTGCTGCTTCCCTGCACTCCCTACAGGTAACAACACCTGCTATCTATCTATCTATCTATCTATCTATCTATCTATCTATCTATCTATCTATCTATCTATCTATCTATCTATCTATCTATCTATCTATCTATCTATCTATCTATCTATCTACAGTCAAACCAAATATTATTCAGACAGCGTATATAATGTTTGATATATTTACTAGTGAGTGCAGGACACTAAAGTATATTTCTGTAAGAGAGGAGAGCAAAATACAGTAAACTGTGACACATTACACCCAAAAATTCTTCATATAGTGGACTACTAGTAAAATATGGGATTAAAAAATATTCAGTCACTTTGACCTGATCATGTTTTCAGTGTTTTTTCTTTAATTGTTAAAGTGATGTTTTTCCACCACAGTCTGAACTAAATGAAGCACTGCTTGGTGATTGGTCGAGCTAAACTGGTTTTATCTAATTGTGTTCTTAAATTTAACATCTGACAGCTATTCAACCCAATTCATTACATACCTTTCTATCAGTTATCTGACATCATCAAGATCAGTTTGTTCTGACACAGTTTAACTCCTCATATTTTAGTACCATTTTCTAAACTATAACTAATAAACTGTGATATAATGTGAGAAATGTTGAAGGTGTCTGAATAAGTTTTGGTTTGACTGTATATCTATCTCTTGATCTTGTCTCGTATCTCTACGCGTCTCACACATTTGTGCTTGAATTAGAGGTTGTTTTCTTTCTTTAGAGGAAAGAGTTGAGGAATAATGGTCAGAAAACAGATGAATGATTTACAGAGAAAATCATAAGCGTGTGTGTTTGTGTGTGTGTGACCTCACTGGCGCTCGATTCATATCAGCACTTTCCAATGTTATCTCATAAACACACGTAGACAAACACAACGTCACGCACAATGTATTGAAATGAGCCTCTGTGTGTGTGTGTATGTGTGTGTGTGTGTGTGTGTGTGTGCTGTAGGCGTGTACAAGAGGGAAAACCAGTTCATGCTGCACTGGTATTCAGCCAATCAGCTTAAATGACAATGTAACCTGTAGAACGCAAACACACACACACACACACACACACACACACACACTCACTCACTTGCTCTCAGCCTGCGCTCTGGGTTTTCGTTCCTCACACGGTTTATGAGGTAAATCCTTCAAATCATGAAATAACACCAAAGAATCCCTTATATGGACTGTGAGGGAGAGAGAGACAGATACTGAAGATCCCTCTGTGTGTGTGTGTGAGAATGATTCTTCTTTCAATCTCGGGTGTGTTTGTTCAGTTTCACTTTACAGTAACGCTGTGTTTGTACACGAGGTAATGCATTAGTTATCATAAACTAACAGTGAACAATCATACAGCATTTATTCACCTTAGTGATAAAAACAGTTATTTTACACAGTAATGCATGTAAAAAACTACTTTTAATATGTGTAAACAGATGAATACATGCTGCCACGGGTTTGTTCACTGTGTTTGTGTAGACATTGTAATTATAAGTGTGTGTTTCTTGTTTTAAGCTCTGAATGAGATCGCAGCTGATGTGTTTCGTGTCTTCTCATCGTGTGTGTGTATGTGTGTGTGGTCGTGTTTTAAATGTGTGTGAGGATGTGTCGTATGAAACTCACATTCAGTCTTAATGGAGCACAAAGACGCAGGCATGAAGAAATGATGCTGATGTTTTCAGGTCAAACGCAAGCATACGTCGACCCTTCATTCAACCTAAACACTCTCTGTCTGTCTGAGAGGCTCGTTTGCATGAAGAGAACGAGGCAGTGATTTTATCACCCCAGAGATAGAGAAGATGACAGGAGGACGACAGGGTGAAGGACAGAGAGAGAGAGGGATAAATAGATCACGAATCAACAGAGGAAAGATCGGGAATGAAAGGAGACCATTACAAGATTAAATAATGTGACACTGAGAGACAGATATACTATATGAACAGAGAGCCATAGACAGGCATTCTGGATATATATATATACACATGTATGAACTGAAAAATACTTTTATTCATCAAGGACGCATCAAATTGGTCAAATGTGACAATCCTGAAAAATGCAACATTGCTAATAATCAGAAATGTTTGTTGATCAGTAAATCAGTATATTATTATGATTTCTGAAGATCATGTGACACTGAAGACTGGAGTAATGATGCTGGAAATACAGATATTCACATAGAAAATAGCGGTTATAAATTCTAATAATATTTCACAATTTTTACAAAATTTTTGATCAAACAAATGCAGCCTTGATGAGCAGAAGAGACTTCTTTCAAAAACATAAAAAAAAAATCTTACTGACCTGAAACACTAGAACACTAGTGCATTAAACATAGAGATTTTGATTATTTAATGTTTTATTTATGCTATTTATTTATGCTATTATATATATATGACATTGTTAATGTGTGGCAGATATAATAGAGCAGTCTTTGCTCTCAGGAGGGTTTGTTGTGTCATATGTGACCCGCTGTGCGTCTCACCCTGAATCTCCAGACAATATAGAGAGGTTAATCTACTGTCAGACACACACACACACACAGCGCAGATGTGCTGCATTTGCATCTTAACAGAAAGTGAGAATGAGATGAGAACTGCTGCTGTCAGCCGTCTCTCTCTGTGTGTGTGTGTGACAGCTGTGTTTAAGAAGGTGTCCTCTGAGGTCTCTTTTCGTTTGGTCTCTCGTCCTTCAGTCTGGTTCAGTGGCGGCGGTAGATCTCTCTCTCTCTCTCTCTGCATCACGCTGTTCTTCTCGTTTAACAGCGCTGAGTGTGTATCAGAGCGCCAGAGAAACCAATGCAGCGGCACGCTCAGCTCAGAGACACACACCGTGATGCAGTACAGGTACGACACACACACACACCTGCTTCAGTAGTTTTACTCATGGTGTGCGTCTTTGATCATACGTATCTCATGTTTTCCATGTCTGTGTCAGAAGCTCATTATCTCTCTAATTAACTCATTAACGGCGTGACATCTGGCTCCGCCCACTGTCACTGCCTCCTCTTTAAGAGCTGCCGCTGATGGCCAATTAACTCCATTGATTGTACGGATCAGATCAGAGTTGAACTCTCAAAGCCTTTCATTTATAATGAATGTATTTATATTTAAATGTCATTAATGAAAGCGCTCTTCATCTCTGTCTTCCTCTGTTTTCTGCTCGTCTGTTGTTAGTGATTGTGTAATGTGAACAGATGCGCACACAGCAAATTGTCACTCAGTCATTCAGTGGTGATCAATACACTCATTCAATCTCTCTCTGTGTGTGTGTGTGTGTGTGTGTCAGTCACCGTATTGATCATGTCAAGTCAAATTGATTTGTATAGCGCATTTCAAAACACACACAGTCTCAAAGTAGCTTTACAGAAAATCATGATGTTAATGTTTATAATATCTTAACAGATTAGTATAGTTAATATAGATAATATAGTTTACATTCTGAGACTATATAAACAATCAAGCAGTTGAGTTGCTATATGTGCATCACTTTATGCGAGTGAGAAAGTCTCTTCTGCTCACCAAGGCTGCATTTATTTGATCAAAAATACAGTAAAAATTGTGAAATATTATTAGAATGTAAAATAATTTTCTCTGTGAATATGTGTTAAACTGTAATGTATTTCTGTGATCTGCAGCTGTATTTTCAGCATCATTACTCCAGTCTTCAGTGTCACATGATCTTCAGAAATCATAATAATATACTGATTTACTGATCAACAAACATTTCTGATTATTATCAATGTTGAACACAGTTGTGCTGCACAATATTTTTGTGGAAACTGATGCATTTTATTTTTCAGGATTTACAGATGAATAGAAAGTTCAAAAGAACAGCATTTATTAGAAATCTTATGTAACATTATAAATGTCTTTATTGTCACTTTTGTCACAAACGGCTCAAAGCCGTAACAAATGGAAGGAGGACATATATGAAAATTAAGGAAGGAACAGAGAGACATAATAACAGAGAAAAGGCTTTCAAACACTTAGACTATGTGAACACGAGACAAGGCATCAGCAAGGCAACACCATCTCATTAGTCTTTGGTTGGGGTTTTGTAAGGAGTGCAATAATTTTAAAGGATTGTGATCAGTCTAGACCAGGCTCCTCTGACGATCCCACATACACCTCGAAGTGCTTCTCTATCACAGAATAATTAAGCTGGTATGAATTAAACTTTCTATAGATGAACACATTCCTCTTAGTACTATTTAAGTCAACAACATACTGACCTGCACATTTATATTTATATTTTTTTATCTATCTTTTTATTTTATTCTTTTTATTTTATTTTATTTTTTTCTACTTTTCTTCTCTTAATATTTGTATACTTTATAATTGCACTGTCCTTGGAGCGGACCTGACCTACATTTCACTGCTGGTTATACTCTGTATAATTGTGTATGTGACGAATAAAACTCTTGAAACCCAATTGGGTGATCAATGCCATCCTGAGACCTCTGCAGCAAAACAGCCCCAGCACCCACATTACTATTAATCAAGTCAGTACGCAGAGGTGTAAACATACTCGAAAACCATACTTGAGTAAAAAAGTACAGATAGCTTACAGTGAATCTGACTCCATTACACGTTACGAGTCACAACAGCTTGAGTAAAAGTCTTCCAGTATCTGATTTTAACAGTGCTAAAGTATTTTACTTGTACTAAATATAGGCTCAAAATGCACTAGTCAAAGTGACATGGCAGTCAAAAACTGTAACGTTGTGGAGAAGCTGAGGAAAACAGGATCTATGTGCAGGTGTTTAATGGAAAAACTAGAGCAGACAATAAACCAAAGGGAACAAAGAACAGAGTGACAGGCAAACAGACAACCATTACATTCAACAACTTACAAAGAACTAAAGAAACACTAGGGCTATATATACAAGCTTAACTAGATAACAAGACACACCTGGGGAGACTAATCAAGGGGAACAATGAAGAGTTGATTTGTGAGGAGAGCAATCACGTAAATAAATCTGAGGACCTCAAAATAAAAAAAAATATCCATCAAAAATCTCTTCAGCGTAACAATAGATAAAATAATGTTAAGTAAAATGAAAAAGTCAGAGCCTTCTTGCACTGGATGTGTCATGTCCTCGTCTCATATATAAAACTACTTGCTAAGGAGCTCGCATTCACCTAAAGTATCCTTGTGGATCAGTTTGGGTGAGTAAGGACAAAGCACACAAGATCTAGTCCCTTCAGTGCCCTGTAGCTGGCGATCATAAATGTGTAAATACTGTAATATAAATAAAATAGTTCACATTGAAAAATCACAGCATATATGCAATATTATTACCCAATATATTATTTAATCATGACTATAAAATTCCCAGTGCCTTTCAGATTGACGGCAAAAGTATTTTCTTTAAAGCAATGGAGGAGTAGGGAGTGAGAATGTGCTGGAGTACAGTAAAGACTGACTCTGGGCGTGATAAGCACTGGAGAGGTTATGTTGAATGCAAAGTCGTTTCAACACTTTAGAAGAAAAATCACTCCCTTGGTCAGACTGGATAACTTAATGCATCTTTAATGCATGAATAAAAGTATTACTTTCTTTCTTTTTTCTTGTTTATGCAAAATTTTTGAATGGTAATAAATCACAGTTTCCGCAAAAATATTGTGCAGCACAACTGTTTCCAACATTGTTAATAATCAGAAATGTTTGTTGAGCAGTAAATCAGTATATTAGACTGATTTCTGAAGATCATGTGACACTGAAGACTGGAGTAATCATGCTTTGTTGAGTGGCTGTGAAACACACACACACACACACACACATACGTGTGTTGTTTTACTATCCTTGTGGGGACATCCCATAGGCGTAATGGTTTTTATTCTGAACAAACTGTGTGTGCTATTGCCCTACACCAACCCTACACCTAAACTTAGCCCTCACAGGAGACTTTCTGCATTTTTAGATTTTCAAAAAGCCTAATTCTGTGTGATTTATAAGCTTCTGTACCCGTGGGGATCTCAATTTAGGTCCCCACCGTGACAGAAGTCCCCATGAGTCTGTGTGTATTCAGGTTTAAGTCCCCACCGGTATATGAAAACAAAACACACACACACACACACTGAGAATCAGCTGTAAATCCGAGTAATTTGCATATTAGATGAGTATGTCGGCCGGTTGAGCAGGTGCAGCAGGTTATTCTTCATCTTTGATTTTTCTTTGTTTTTCTTACCATCTGTGAGGAGCAGGAGGACTTTTAATGACCCAGAAACAGCAGCTGCAATGATGGATTGACACACACACACACACACACACACACACTGAAAGTTACACTGCTCGCATACTAGTTGATTTGTCTTGTAAGTGAGAGTGTGTCAGGTGTGTGATTGTTTACTATGTTCATGCAAGTCCTTCCACTGTTGTTCTGATCACAAAACACATTATACAGACAGAGAGAGATACCTAAGAGATGCATGAGAAATGAAATGCGGTGAAGGAGGAGCAGATGATGTGGAAAATGTTCTTCATCATCACCTTTTGCTCTTGTTTTTCCTCATATTATTTCTGCTGGCTCTGTCTCGGCCCTTCATATCCTCTGTGGTTTCGTCCGTATCTCTCGCGGGATGTAATTACTTGTTATTCTTTCTCATTCTGCCTTTCTCTGGCCGTTGATAAACGCAGTATCGGCACGCTCTGTTGCTCTCTGTGCGTTCAGCGCTGTCGCTTTCATATCTGCATATCAATTCCTTCATCGCCTCTCAGCTGTAATATAATTACTGTAATGCTGCCTCTGATGGCTTATTGCTCTGTCAACGGTATGCATTGCTTAATTACACTTTTAATTTTGTAATTGTTGCATAAAGCCTGTCCTGTAGATGCTTTTGAGTCTGTACTGCATCTGCACAACAAAAACAACACAACTTTCCTACTCAGGAGTTTTGTCTTGTTTTCTAAAATATCTAAACATTCTTGAAACAAAATTCGGACTTGTTTTCAGAGAAGGTCTATATATAATATATATATATATATATATATATAAAATTAAGAATGAAATAAATATAAAATAAATAAATAATACAATTAAATAAATTCATTCTAAAAATAAAAATGTATTTAGTTTATTTTTTCTTACCCGATTAATGAATAGATTTTTTTGTGTGTTTTTTATATAAACCTATAATTTTTACAATATACAATTTAAACTTGCAAAATATGATCTTCTTATTATTTTTATCTTGTTTTTGAGTACAAATATCTAAACATTCTTAAATCAAGATACCTTTACTTGAGATGCAAAATTACTTAAGATATTAAGTCTTATTTTCTATAAAATGTACCAAAATTAAGTGTGTTATTGCTTAAATCAATAAAAAATATCTGCCAATGCAGTCAGCAAAATAATATTTATTTTCCTTTGAATTATATTACATTTATTTATTTATTTATATTTAGAAAATAATACTTAGGTCATTTTGGATCTCAAGTAAATGCATCTTGATTTAAGGATGTTTAGATACTGGTAAACAAGACAAAGATCATTTTTTGCAGTGTACATTTATTAATTTAGCTGACTGTATGCTTTCATCAGAATAAAATCCTGTTAACAAACAAAGATGCTCAACGCACACGTTATATTGTTTCTAAGGTTGTTTTGCCTGGAAAATCCTGATAAGAGGAGCATTTGTTGCGTTGCAGGGCTGACGTTCAGCTTGTGGAGGCTTGCAGCTCTTTGCACAGGCATGTGGATGATTTAATCAAATGAGGGCACTCGCAGTGTGGATTATTGATGTTGGGTGTGTTTGGTCAAGCTCTTGTTGTCTGATTATTCAGCAGATGGTTTCTGATCCGCCGTGGCATTTTCTGGCATTAATGTGGCTGATTTCTGTATCTGCTCATGAATCAGGCCGTCTGGGATTCAAACCCACAACCTGTGTGTGTGTGTGTGTGTGTGTGTGTGTAATATCTCTCTGAAACTCTTGACACTTTAAGTGTCTCTGGTGCGTCTTCACAACTCCGGATCTTGAGCACACACACACACACACACTGTGCCATCTGCTGCGCTCTCTGTGTGCCAGGGAAACAGAACTGCGACACACACACACACACACTCTCGTGTTGAAGTACTGTCTCTCATGGATAAGAGCAGAGAGATTCGCTCTCTTCATCATTGATATGTGAAGATGAAATGTCTTGATTTCATGACTTGATGTGTGTTAAACGTTGCAGACGTCAGTAGAGTTACATGAAACA
Organism: Barbus barbus; assembly: GCF_936440315.1. Classification (NCBI taxonomy): domain Eukaryota; kingdom Metazoa; phylum Chordata; class Actinopteri; order Cypriniformes; family Cyprinidae; genus Barbus; species Barbus barbus. Next base: position 1,048,883 of record NC_136759.1, read on the forward strand.
CTCGAATGGACAGAATGAATCGTCCCAGTTTTGTTTCTTGATAAAATATATTTTAAATATATACTATATATATGTTGCAAACAGTGGGACTCAATGAAATGTGTATATATTTTTAGTTTCAACCTTCATATCATGGTTATTTTAATCAACTAAAAGAAAAACATTGTCATTACTTGAAACAAAATAAAACTTTTTTTATTTTATTTCAGCTAGTCTGGCAGAATTTTCTCATTTTCATTTAGTTTATATATATAAAATCCAATTCAAAATATTAACAAAAACTATAAAAGTATATCATTAAAGCTAAAATACCAAAATATGTTTTAAAATGTATTTCAGAGCCAAAGGAAATACATTTCCAGTCTACCAGTAACCTATTTAAAGTAAATGCATATCTGGATGGAATAGCCTACTACAGATCAAAACTAGATTTATAATGATTAAATAATGTTGATTTTTATGTATTGTAAGATGCTTTTTTCTTCTTCTTTTGGAATTATTATAAAGTATGTTCCTTGCTGATTTTGATTCAAATGTGTTATAAGTTCACACACGTTATAGACAACAAATGGGTTAGGTTTTCTCAAAGAAAAATTCAGGTGTTCTTAAAATTGAATATATATTCATATTTTTAAAAATATGATATTGAAAAAATTATATATAAGATATAAAAAATGGCCACAAATTATATTGGTGGAAAATTTATTTGATAATAAATACATATTTAACATATATAAGCAAAAATATTTTTTTGGCCATTGGTATATTTTGGAAGCAGAAAGACTGAAATAGTATTTTTTTGTAAAATATACTCCAATAATCTGTATATTTACAACTTTGGAAAATATTTGTACAGTTTACTAGAGAAGGCCAAAATGAAAGTTGCAATCAGAAAAAGATGGTGTGTGTTTGTTTGTGTGTGTGTGTGTGGGGGGTTGTGTGTGTGTGTGAGAGAGAGAGTGTGTGTGTGTGAGAGAGTGAGTGTGTGTGTGTGTGTGTGTGTGAATGTGTATGTGTGGGTTTGTGTTTGTGTGTGTGTGTGTGTGTGGGGGGGGGGGTTGTGTGTGTGTATATCTGTGTGTGTGTGTTAGAGAGAGAGAGTGTGTGTGTGTGTGTGTGTGTGTGAGAGAGAGTGAGTGTGTGTGTGTGTGTGTGTGTGTGTGAATGTGTATGTGTGGGTTTGTGTGTGTGTGTGTGTGTGTGTGAGTGAGAGAATGTATGTGTGTGTGTGAGAGAGAGTGTGTGTGTGTGAGTGAGAAAATGTGTGTGTGTGTGTGTGTGTGTGTGAGAGAGTGTGTGTGTGTGTGTGTGTGTGTGTGTGTGTGACAGAAAGTGTCTGACTGGTTTTCTTTTGATTCATTGGTTTCATTTTGTGTGTTTCTGCAGTGCCTGGTTTGTGTTGTTCATTATGAACACAGTTTTGTGAAAACCAGCATCGTTTCTCTTTTTTTTTTAGCCCAGCCGTTTATTTATTTGTATTAAATTCTAAATCAACAGCAAATAATTTTGTGCTCAATTTAGGAGACGAGAAAAGCAGCGTTTCTTCACGACTGGCTTTACAAACACAACACTGTTTAAATCAGACAAATAAAGCGCAGAGCAAATTCAGCAGGCGCAACTCATTCTTCATTTTACATTAATGATGTCTGTTAAACTTTAACGTTAATTAGTTAAACTGCTCTTTATTCCTAAAATAATTAGGTTTTTTTATGTGCAACAGCGGAAAACTCTGATTAGTAACGCATAAATGATAAATGCCATGCCAGCTATAAATTACATCTTTTTCTCAAATGCTTCAAGCTTTTATATATAATGCATTATGATTCTTAATTAATTATATTCAGTCATATGTTGTGAATAATTCTACCTGCATTTATAATAAGTTAAAATATATATTCATATATAACTGTTTTGATACCAAAGTCCCATATGTGAGAGAAAAATATTTTCAGATGTATTTAGTACATATATTTTATGCATTATAAAAGTTATGTTTTAATTTGAATAATTAAAAATGTGATAGTTCTATTACTTCTAGTGTTCTATTCCTTTTTTAATATATATGTACTAAATAAATCATGAATGTAATATATGTAGATATATATGATATTTATGATGCATTTTGACATTTTATAAGGGATTTTGAATAAATTGTAATGCATTAAATACTTTTACTATATATATAATTCTTCTCTAGGCTTTTCACTATTAGACTAGTTCAGATTTCTCAAATTTATTCCTGATTTTTAATCTCTTTATTTCTTCATCTCCTTGAACTAAACCTCCTCAGTATTAATGCTGTGTGAATGTGTGAGTCATTGATTTTCTTGTATATTTGGCTTTTTATAAATGAAGAAAGAAACTCAAGGAAAAAGCAGCTTTTGAAATCTGGTTAATCATTAAATAGAGCGAGTGATTCGACAGAATGCTCTTAATCAACCCTCCATTCAGAGCAGAAAGAAAAGCACCAGTCGAGGTGAAGAGCTTTCAAAATGAACTGCTTTCAAGGCAATGACTTCATATATTTTCAAAAGCTGTACATTTGAAGTGATAAACAGTTTTTTTTCTGAATCTCAAAAACCAGCAGTGATCGTCCCTGCGAAGTCTCTTCCTAAGTTTTGGCAGGAGATGCAGTAAACTCTCAGGTGAAGACGTGAAACGTCAGACGATGGTGTTTCCATACTATCTGGCACGCACGTTAATACGAACAAAAGCCACGCGGGACTTGACTCCGAAAACAAGCGGGAATATAAACACAGAACAATAATGCAGCAGCAGCTCAGATCCTTCCTGCGCTTCTGACCGAACCCAAGCCTTGCAGCAGATCTGGGCCTCAGCAGCCGTGTATGTGTTAATTGAGAAATATCTGGAACGTCGCTGGTGTTATTTATGTAGATTTCTCCTGCGTTTGCAAACGTGTTCTTGGCAGAGGCTTGGCAGCGACTTAGAGCAGTATTAAAGACGAGTCCAGCATCAGAGTATGTATATAATTATAGTGTAGGTTCAAGAGACTGTTAGTTATGCAAATGGAAAATATGGGGGTTAGATAGATAGATAGATAGATAGATAGATAATAAATGGAAGGATAGACAGATGTACAGATGGATAGATAGATGGATAGATTGATCTTGTTGTAGTGATCTTTTGCTCTCGTCTGTTCCGCTCTACTTATATTTGAGTGATTACTCATGTCTGGTTTCCTGCTAATGAAGATGACTGACCCAGAAACACACGGCCTCATGGGATTTGTAGTACCATGTGACCCTTCAGTGGCCCTCATCCTCTGAGCCAATTACTAGACTTTCATACCCGAGTTCTTGAGTCACGATGTGCTGATGTATCTGACGCACTCGACTCATCTGAGGATTCAACCGGCTCGTCACGCTCAGGATTTGTAATTGATCGTCTCACCGGACCGGATTTAACGTCATCAGAAAGTGGAAAATCTGAAATCACAATCACAGACTGGAAAGCAAAACAACTGTAAATCCTTCAAATAATTTAAAATCATGCATTTTGCAGATGTGTTTATCCAAAGTGACTTACACTGCATTCAAGGCATACATTTTCATTACTTGAAATAATAAACAGTAACTGAAATCAACTAAATTATGAAAAAAGGTAATTTTGCTATTATGCTGATATATGCACTAACTATAGCAACAGTCAAATTTTCAGGTTATAACTAGTGTTAGGGAGTAACTAGTTACATGTAACGGAATTACGTAATTTAATTACAAAATAAATGTAACTGCAATCTGTTACAGTTACTGAGAAAAAAAGTGTAATTAAATTAGAGTAACTTGTGAAAATGTTAACGATTACAAAGGGGGTTACATCTGAATTTTTTCACACACAAACCCACAAACAGATTTTAATTGATATCTTTTATAAATTGCATTGATTGCTCTAAATTATGAGACACCAATGTTTCAGGCGTTTAAGACACATGCTGATATAATAACTGATTTATTTCCTAGTTGTGTTTATGTATATGCTTTATTTCCTAAGATTAAACGTTTTTTAAGACATTGTTAGATGCCAATTCACGTTTATTAGTATAACGCTTTTCATGATACATATCATTGCAGAAATCCCAGAAAATTTAAGTTTATATTTAGGAGTAGCTTATGAGTGGTGACTATGTCAAGCTGATGTCCATATGGCATCTACAGTACAGTAAAATATACAGTAAAACATGCAGTTAGTTAATGACATGTAATCAAACAGACTCTGAACACTATTAACAGAAATGATTAGATGTTGCGATCAATCATTTGATTCAAAACGGGACTTCGGAGCGTGTATTGCAAAACATGATTCAGATTGTAATTTCAAATTTAAAAAACAATTAAATTATAAAAATAATGATTACAACCACATTAACCACTTAATTGTAGAAAAAATGCAATTATTATTCAAACTTTTTTAAAGGAATATTCACATAATTTTTCTACCATGCATTAATTTTAACAGTAAACCTCTGTTTATTATTTTTATTATTTGTTAATTTGATTATCAGAAAAATAAAACACACAAGAATTTCTGGAAGAAAATAAATAAATAAATTGTAGGCCCCTATTGTTACAAATGTTGAAATTGAGAGTTTTGGACTTATTTTTTCACTTCAACTGAAATAAATGTTTTGTTATTACACAGAGAGTAAAGTACCGAAAAATAGTACCGTTGGGTACCGGTACCGAATTTCAGGTACCGATACCGGTACCGTACCGGTTCAAATGTGAACGGTACCCAACCCTACTTACCGTTAACCTAGGTTTTTACCGTAGCATTTTCAGAGTTTTTTACAGTTAAAATCACGGTAATTTTTTACAGTGTAGATATAACAGGCACAATGCAAAAAAAAAAAAAAAAGTTACATTTACGGTAAAAAAACGGCAGCTGTGGTTGCCGGAATTTTTCCATAAAATATATGGTAGCAACATTTTAGGTTTTACGGTTTTAACTTAAATTTACAGTTAAATAGCATAATTTCATTAACTGCTATAATGTTAATATACCAACCTATTGAAGAACTGAAATCTGTTTTGTACCTTAGTAGTACACTGATAACCACCAAATACAGGTGGTGATGAGAAAGTCACATGATGAATCACAAGCAGCTTTTAAATAATAACATGTATAGAAGGTGAGCAGCGTCATTCACACAAACACTAAACACCATCATTTGTCACAGTGCCCACAGGATAATATTGTGGTAGTAGGAGGTGATTTTAACTGCACTATAAACCCTGATTTAGATAGGAATCATGATGAACCTCACCCAAGTTCTGCAGAAATCTTAAAAAATGTTATTGATTATCATGATTTAGTTGATTTATGGAGAGATAGTTTCCCTGGAGTTAAACCTGGTTAAAAACTAACTCCAATGCTTTGTCTGGAGCGAGACTTGATCGATTTTATGTTACTAAGAGTAATAGTGGTAGGTTTTATAATAGTTTAATAGTACCATCGTTTCTATCTGACCACCACTATATCTCTGTAGCTGTTTCTGTCCTGTCTTCTAAAATTCACAAATCACATTGGCATTTTAACAATAGATTATTACAGGATCACTCTTTTATTCACTCTTTTAACCTTTTCTGGCAATCTTGGAGAGAGGAGAGATGCCGTTTTTCTTTATTATGTCAGTGGTGGGATATGGGCAAAGTGCATATTAAGTTGTTTTGCCAACAATATACTGTCCATTATACCAGAACTCTTAAAGAGAAAATGAAATCACTAGAAGAGGACATTCTGAGACAAAGCAGTCATGGTGATTCTGCTGATTCTATTGAGAGGAATACATTCCTTTTAAAGACATTGTTGGAGGAGCAAGGAAAAACAGCCCTCTTAAGGATCAGATATTCTCAGCTAAATTAAATGGATGCTCCCTCTGCATTTTTCTTTGGTCTTGAAAAAAAACCAAGAGAACAGAAGTACTTTCACAAGCTGAATTTACCCCAGGGTGGTGTGACAACTGACCAGCAGGAAATCCGTACTCATGCTCTTTCCTTTTATGAGGACCTATGCGATGAAGCAGTAACATAACAACTTTTGTGTGATTTACCACATTTATCAGAGGAAGATCAACAAACCCTTGAGAATCCTATATCCTTTGCTGAACTTTCTCTGGCTGTCAAGGAGTTGAGAAATCGCCTGGATTAGACGGTCGGACTTTTATCGTGTTTTCTGGAATTTGATTGGGGAGGACTTGTATGCGGTCATTCTGGAAAGTTTTAATCAAGGGAAACTTCCACTGAGCTGTCGGAGGGCAGTTGTAACATTGATTCCAAAAAAAGGAGATCTTGGGTTCCTTAAAAATTGGCGACCCGTGTCACTGATCTGTGCTGATTTTAAAATTTTGTCTAAAACAATAACTAATAGACTTAAAAAATATATGACAAACGTTATCCATGAAGATCAGTCCATGAAGACGTTCAATTTTTGATAATCTTTTTCTCGTCAGAGACATGATTACAGTTGCACAAAGACACAAACTGGACATTGGATTCCTATCTTTGGATCAGGAAAAAGCTTTCGATAGGGTGGACCATCATTATTTGTTTAAGACCCTGGAAGCTTTTGGCTTTGGTACTTATTTTATTTCTCCTGTCAAGCTTCAGTACAGTGATATTTACAGTATGTTACGGATGAATGGGTCTTTAACTAGACCTTTCCCTGTGACCAGAGGAATAAGACAAGGATGTCCTCTGTCTGGTCTTTTGTATTTCTATTGAACCTCTGTTGTCTATGCTGAGGAAACAGCTGTGTGGTTTTGGTGTCCCAGGTTTTCCAGAAGTAGCCCGGTGAAGCTTACAGCGTACGCAGATGATGTAACTGTGATAGTTAGGAGCACTGATGATGTTACTAAACTTATTTCTTGTTTGGATAGGTTTCAGAGAGCTACATCTTCTCGTATTAACTGGGATAAATGTGCATCCTTGTTGTTGGGAGAATGGGAGGATATAGGACCACCTCATTTGCCACAACAGTGTAAATGGGCTCAGGATGGATTTAAAGTACTTGGTGTTTTTTTTGGGACAGCCCAATACACCGAAAATAATTGGGTGGGATTAGCAAATCGGGTGATTGGTAGATTACAGAAATGGAGATGGCTTCTCCCGCAGCTTTCTTTTAGAGGGAGGTGCTTGATTGTTAATAATTTGGCAGCCTCTATGTTGTGGCATAGGGTCACTGTTTTAAATCCTCCTAAAGAATTGCTCATTGCCATTCAGAAAGCTTTTGTGGATTTGGAATGGTCATCATTGGTTTATTCCTGGGATACTTTACCTTCCTGTGGCAGAGGGAGGTCAAGGATTAATACATATAGAGTCAAAAATATTAGCAATGAGATTACAAACATTGCAGAGACTTTTGTATTGTTCTGCTCCTTTACAATGGGCTGCATTTGGGTTGTCTGTATTAACAGATCTAGGTGGAATAGGCCTTGATAAACAGTGGGAAAAACAATTTGAGGAAAGGGCACAATGTTTTTTTTCCTAATTTTTACATGTCAGTTATTAGATCATGGACATATTTTTATTTCTCAAGAACAGAAGAGGTACATTATGGGATTTCAGAACCCTTGTTTTTTAATCCCCTTATAAAATTACCATCTAATATGTCTTGTTTTATTCCACGGTTATTAAATGCTGGGGTTAGTAAAGTAATGGATTTGATTGATTTGACACAATGTGAGTGGAGAACTGTGCTGTCACTTGCGGCGCAGGTTAAATTAAAATCCTTGAGAACTGTGGATAGGATTATTAAGTGTATTAAAGATGCTTTCCCCCCTGCATTAATTTCCTTTATAAATTCAGCCCTGGTAAATGTTTTTTTGCCTCAGAACTTCCCTGAGCTGAAGGTGACCCCTGAAGATATGGGATTTGGGAGTAGAATGAATCCGAGTACATTGTTGAAGGGATATGGTTTCATAATGTGGCAAAGAAAACTCTTTATTATATTTGTGTCAAATCTGTACATATTAGACAGTTGCAAGGAAGACTAAATGCAGAGATAAGATTTCTGTTTGTGAGGGAGTACATCCATCATGGAGAGTATTATATAAACCTCCTGTCTCTAAGCGACGTGGAGAGTACTCCATTGTGCTATAGCCTCAAATAGTTTAGTCTCGAAATTTAACGAGATGGTTTTATTGTGTCCGTATTGTAATGCTCATGATACTGTTTTTCACATGTTTTTTGAATGTCCAAGACTTGGTTCCTTATTTGAAATACTTGAAAGTAGGGGTGTGCGATATGACGATTTTTGATCGTGGACGATAAAAATGTCTCCACGATCTGCTTTTTAAGAAATATCGTAGTATCGCGCTACCGCGCACACAAATACAGTTCTGGCGCCGCCGTCTCTATATACTGTACAACACGACATACAGCAGTAGAGTTACTCAGACAGGACACTGCACTTATTCGCGATCGCAAAAGTACATTATTTGCATACAAGCCTTGCTGGTTAAATGTTTAATTCGCGCGCTGGTCTGACGTGCGCTTGTTCTGAGCGCATACACCTGAAGCACGCGCACTAAAACGCCTGTCTAACAGCGCCTGATTACTCTAAGTTATATTTTGCGCTAATACTGTCAAAACACACAAGGT
>NC_136759.1:1062500-1077500 GCF_936440315.1 Barbus barbus
ATAGATAAAAAATATAAATATAAATGTGCAGGTCAGTATGTTGTTGACTTAAATAGTACTAAGAGGAATGTGCAAAAAAGTTGTACAGGGTATATAATAGCAGCAATATGAGGTAGAGAAAAATTATGAATAGCTTATTGATATGGTGATATTTACATGGAGTCAAGTGATGTTATGACACAGAGTTAGAGTTTAGGAGCCTGATGGCCTGGGGGAAGAAGCTCCTCCTAAGTCTCTCAGTTTTTGCCATCAGGCTACGGAAGCGCTTACCAGATGGAAGCAAAGTGAATAGACGGTTACCAGGATGATTAGAGTCCTTGATTATTTTGACAGCTCTATTTTTGCAGCGTTTGAGGTAGATGTCCTGCAGAGAGGGGAGAGCAGACCCTGAGATGCGCTCAGCTAAGCGCACAACTCTCTGTAGTGCTTTGCAGTCCTGATTGGAGCTGTTTCCATACCACACTGAGATGCACTGAGTCAATACACTTTCTATGGTCCCTGAATAGAAAGTTTTCAGGATTGCTGGTGAGACCCTGAATTTCCTCAGCTGTCGCAGATGGTACAGTCTTTGCCTGGCTTTCTTTACCTGAGTTTGGATGTGTGTAGTCCAAGTCAGGTTCTCGGAGATGTTTACACCGAGGTACTTGAAGCTACTCACCCTCTCCACAGGGGTCCCACTGATCATAAGAGGAGTGTAGGGCTGCTGCTGTCTCTTCCTAAAGTCCATGATCAGCTCTTTAGTTTTGCTCACATTCAGAGAGAGACAGTTGTCCTGGCACCATGATGTGAGTCTCTCTACCTCGTCCAAGTATGCGGTCTCATCGTTGTTGGAGATGAGGCCCAGAACCACAGTATCATCAGCGAATTTGACAATAGATGTGGAGCTGTGAGAGGACACGCAGTCATGCGTGTAGAGAGAGTAGAGCAGGGGACTCAGGACACAGCCCTGTGGGGCTCCTATGTTCAGAGTGATGGAGTTTGAGGTGAACTGGCCAACTTTCACCACTTGAGGTCTGCCGGTGAGGAAGTCTTGAATCCAGTCACAGAGTGAGGAGTTTAGGCCGAGGTCTGTGAGTTTAGATGCCAGCTTGATGGGGACTATAGTGTTGAAAGCTGAGCTATAGTCAATGAATAGCAGCCTTACATAATTTCCATTGTTGCTATCCAAGTGTGTGAGGGAAGAGTGGAGAACGTGAGAAATGGCATCGTCCATGGATCTGTTTGGGCGATAGGCAAACTGAAGAGGGTCCAGAGTATCAGGGATGGAGGAGCAAATGTGGCTCTTTACAAGTCTCTCAAAAACCTTCATGACTATAGATATGAGGGCAACTGGGCGATAGTCATTCAGGCAAGAGGGTTTATTGTTCTTTGGCACAGGGATAATGATGGATTTTTTGAATGAGGTGGGAACCACGGCGGTAGCAAGGGACTCATTAAAGATAGAAGTGAACAAACCAGCGAGCTGATCGGCGCAGGACCTCAGAACACGGCCGGTTATCCCATCAGGTCCGGCTGCTTTCCTGACGTTCACTCTCTTTAGCGCCCTCCGAACCTCATCCTCCGACACGGTGATTACAGGATCATCGCTGCTCTGCCTGTTGCTTCCAGACGCGCTGGTCGGCAGAAACGCGCCACCGCCGTTGCCATCGAAGCGGCCGTAGAAGATGTTTAACTCGTCGGCCAGCAACGGATCTGCTCTGACCTCCGCGGAGGATTTGTTTCCGAAGTCACAGATGGTCCTCAGTCCCTGCCACATCCGTCGAGAGTCGTTGAGCTGGAAATGAGACTCAATTCTCTCTCTGTATCTGTGTTTGGCGGCTCTTACTGCGCGTCGGAGAGCATAGCACGATGCTTTGTACTCGCTCGTATTCCCAGACAGAAGAGCCTCATTGTAAGCGGCGGTGCGTGTGTTAACCGCGGCACGGATTGTTCTGTCCACCCACGGTTTCTGATTGGAGAATGTCCTTATCGTTATTGTTTCTGTAGCTTGCTCGGTTAGCGTGTTTACGAAGCTTAATGCTACATCCGTGAACTCGCTGACGTCAGAAGAACTCGCCCGGAACATGTCCCAGTCGACGTCATCAAGCGCCGCCTGCAGCATAGTCTCTGAGTGGGAGGACCAGCGCGTCACTACTCTCTGCACCGGAGGTTCCTGAACGAGCCTTTGTTTGTATCTCGGTGTTAGAAAGATGGCGGCATGGTCCGATTTGCCAAAAGCCGGTAGTGAGCGGGCTTTGTAGGCATCCTTGAACTGAGTGTAGCAATGATCCAGTGTGTTTGGTCCTCTAGTTGGACAGGAGACATGTTGATAAAAGTTCGGCATGACCTGCTTGAGGTTGGCTTTGTTAAAGTCCCCCGCGATGATGAAGGCAGCGTCAGGATGTTTGTTAATGTGGCCGCTGAGCACATCGTGAAGTTTAGACAAAGCCAAGCCAGTGTCCGCCTGTGGTGGAATGTACACAGCAGTAACAATGATCGATGAAAACTCCCGGGGCAGATAAAATGGGCGGCAGATAATGGAAAGATGTTCCAGATGAGGCGAGCAGGAACGCGACAGAATGGAGATATTCCTGGGGTCACACCATTTCTTGTTGATCATGAAACATACTCCTCCACCCCTGGATTTACCGGCCTCTGCTGTTCTGTCCGTCCGAAAGACAGAGAAGTTATCACTCGGCATTACAGCAGTGTCCGGGACCGGGGACGAAAGCCACGTTTCTGACAAACAAAGGATGTTACAGTCCCTAATGTCCCGTTGGAAACTAATCCTGGCTCTAAGATCGTCCATCTTATTCTCCAAGGATTGGACATTAGCGAGGAGAATGCTTGGGAGAGGAGGACTGTGAGCCCTTTTCCTGAGTCTGACTCGAATTCCAGCGCGCTTCCCGCTGTGTTTCTTGATCCGTCGCCTCGGGGGGGTGTTGTTTATCTCCGCGTTCCGAAGAATCTCCAGAGGCCACGCAGGATTCGTGGATAAAGTGTCCTGAAACAGGTTGGTGTAGTGGTTTCCAATGTCCAAAAGTGTTTCTATGTTGTAGGTGATCAGTGCCGACGTGAGATGTGTAAAAAGAGAAAGTAAAACTAAGTAAAAAGGAAGGTAGAAGCAAATTCTCAGTGGAGCGAACCTAACGGCGTCCGAACACAGCGGCGCCATCTTGTTATGGCGCCGCTGTGTTAATAAACGATTAATCGTGATTAATCACATCCGAAATAAAAGTTTTTGTGTTTTTGTTTACATAATGCATGTGTGTGTACTGTGTATAAATACACACACGTGCATGTATATAGAAAAATCTGTTACGTTTATATATTAAATATATTTATATATAATATAAATTATATGAATATAAATATATACATGTAAATGCATGTAAATATTTTCAAAATATATACTGTGTGTGTGTATTTATATAAACATAATACATATACACAGTACACACACACATATATTATGTAAACAAAAGATTTTATTTTGAATGCGATTAATTGTTTGACAGCACTAATATATATATATTGCTGTATTTCTGTGATTTATGTTGGATCATTTTGGAGCCAAACTTATTTTTATTGTTAATTCTTTAGTTATAGTCAACTTTAATGTTACTTCCCCTATTCTAAACTCATCATTATTGATTCTGCCAATTACAAAACCCATTGAGCGCTTGTTGTGTGTGAAATTATGTGTAAGAAACTTTGACACCCTGTGGTAGTGTTGTGTTTTTCATGCTCTAATGAGAGGTTTGAATGCACGTGTCGCTCAGGGCCTGCTCTTCTCTCCATGACTTTAATAATGTCTGTTAATAATGATCTCATGTCTGACTCAGGACGAGGCGTTCAATTAAAGCTCTGTTATGCTCTCATCACCGGCTGATGTGTGATGTCACAGCAGTGTAATTAGATGATAACGTGATGATATAAACCTGGAAGAACTAGCGGTGTTGTTTTAGTATCATATCGTTTTTAATATGGTTTTTAGTAATATTTTGATAGATTAAGTATCTCTCTCTCTATATACAGTTGTGGTCAGAATTATTGGAACCCTTGGTAAATATGATCAAAGAAGACTGTGAAAATTAACCTGCTTTGTTAATCCTTTTGATCTTTTATTTAAAAAATTCACAAAAAGCTAACCTTTCATTGGATAATAAGAATTTAAAATGGGGGGAAATATCATTATGAAATAAATGTTTTTCTCAAACACACGTTGGACACAATTATTGGCACCTTTTTATTCAATACTTTTTGAAACCTCCATTTGCCAGTTTAACAGCTCTAAATCTTCTCCTATAATGCCTGATGAGGTTAGAGAACACCTGACAAGAGATCAGAGACCATTCCTTCATCCAGAATCACTCCAGATCCTTCAGATTCACAGCTCCATGACGGTGCTTCTTCTCTTCAGTTCACCTCACTCATTTTCTACAGGGTTCAGGTCAGAGGACTGGAATGGCCAGCAGAAGCTTGGTTTTGTGCTCAGTGATCCATTTTTGTGTTGTTTTTGAGGTTTGTGTTTGGATTATTGTACGGTTGGAAGATCCAAACATGGCCCATTATAAGATTTCCAATAGAATCAGTCACTTATTGATTTTTTATCTGTTGGTATTTGATAGAATCCATGATGCCATGTGTCTGAACAAGATGTCCAGGACCTCCAGCAGAAATATAGGCCCACAACATCACAAATACAGCAGTATATTTCATTGTACACATGGGGTACTTTTTATCCCTGTGTTCACCAAACCCATCTTGAGTGTTTGCTGCTAAAAAGCTCATTTTTTAGTTTCATCTGACCATAGAAGCCAGTCCCATTTGAAGTGCCAGTCCTGTCTGATAACTGAATATGCTGGAGATTGTTTTTGGATGAGCTAGGAGCATTTTTCTTGAAATCCTCTCAAACAACATGTGGTGATGTAGGGGCTGTTTGACATTTTTTTTTAAGGTTTTCTGACCCCGAGACTCAACTATTTTCTGCAATTCTCCAGCTGTGATCCTTGAAGAGTCTTTAGCCACTCAAACTCTCCTTCTCACTGTGCATTAGGACGATATAGACACACGTCCTCTTCCAGGCAGTTTCATTACATTTTCTGTTGATTGGAAATTCTTAATTATTGCCCTGATGGTAGAAATGGGGATTTTCACTGCTCTAGCTCTTTTCTTAAAGCCACTTCACTAATTTGTGAAGCTCAATTATCTTTTGCTGCACATCAGAAATATATTCTTTGTTTTTTCTCATTGTGATGGATGATTAAGGGAATTTGGGCTTTGTTTTCCCTCCTATTTATATTTCTGTGAAACAGGAAGCCATGGCTGGATAATTTCATGTTCATAATCACCCTAGAGTGCTCAAAATTGTGAATATGAATGGGAGTATACTTCAGAGATATTTTACTCTTAAGAATTTCTAGGGGTGCCAATAATTGTGTCCAACGTGTGTTTGAGAAAAACATTTATTTCATAATGATATTTCCCCCCATTTTAAATTCTTATTATCCAATGAAAGGTTAGCTTTTTGTGAATTTTTTAAATAAAAGATCAAAAGGATTAACAAAGCAGGTTAATTTTCACAGTCTTCTTTGATCATATTTACCAAGGGTTCCAATAATTCTGACCACAACTGTAGGTTGATATAAATGTTGTAATAAAGGTTATTTCAGTTAATGTTTATAAAGTTTATTTTTCATTTCTTTTTCATTATTTAAAAAAAATAATTTTTAGTTTTAATTGGCTATTATAACCTTGGCTATGAGACAGACTATAACTGTAGTGTGTGTGTGTGTGTGTGTGTGTGTGTGAGTGTGTATGTGTGTGCATGTTTATGTGGTTTATGAGGACACAAATGTGTATAATGACATGGGTATGACAGAGGTATTACAATATGAAGGTGGTTTATGAGGACACTGCCTATGTCCCCGTAATTCAAAAGGCTTAAAAAACATACTAAATGGTGTTATTTTGAAAATCTAAAAATGCACAAAGTCTCCTGTGAGGGCTAAGTTTAGGTGTAGGGTTGGTGTAGGGTAATAGCACACACAGTTTGTTCAGAATAAAAACCATTACGCCTATGGAGAGTCCCCATAAACCACAAAAACCAACGTGTGTGTGTGTGTGTGTGTGTGTGTGTGTGTGTGTGTGTGTGTGTGTGTGTGTGTGTGTGATTAATGGATTGTTCTTTCCTCTGAATCTCAGTGGAGTCTCTTACCGTTATAGACCATAATTATGAAAAACCGAACACAAGTAGGTCAATAGCTCACAACTGTGTGTACGTTTTTGTGAATGTGTGTACTTATGTGTGTGTGTATTTCAGATGAGTTGTAATCATAGAGGGTAAAGATTAGTCAATACACACCCAACTGTTTCACACACACACACACACACACACACACACCTGAGCAAGGGCTCAGATTGAATTAGTTGTCATGTACTGTAACTGTAAACCCCTCTGCTAATGTAGATGAGGCCCTTTTTATTACACCGATTCTCTGTTTCTCATTTTAATTATCACTAGATGGAGGTTATTAATGGAGGTGTGTGATTGACATGTCTGTGTTTCAGCGAGAGGTTTCATGTTTCAAACCCTGTGAGCTTTAGTCACAGAGTGTGTATATTTGTGTGTATGTGTATGTGTGTGTGTGTGTGTTTGTTGTTTTATTCCCAGAGAAGAATACTAAAGATTACTGAGATGTTTCTCAACACTTTTGAAACTTAAGGGAATATTCAGTTCAGTAAAAGTTCAGTTCAGTCGACAGCATTTGTGAAATAATATTTGATTTGTTAAAAAATTTATTTAGATTGGTCTTTTGTTTTCTTAAAAAAAAAAAAGAACGAACAGTTTGTTTAATGTAATTTACACTAAAATAATTTTAACATGCATATTGTTGATGTCTTGTGGCTATATTTCTGAAATGGTGAGAACCTGAGGCAAGACCTTACAGACAAATCCTTTAACACTAATATGTCAACAAAATCAATTTGTTGACATATTTTGAACCTGGATTAATGAATTTCTGTTCCGGAAATGTATGTAAGTTATATTTCCTCTGATTAATGCCTTTATTATTAACACTGAGAAGTTTTGAATGCAGACTTGGTTTGAGACATGAAACATGTTTGAGAGATTAGAGAGGTGTTTTTCTTCATATTTTCCTCAAAAGTCAAAGTATTTGAGAAACTTTTTCATCAAATTCTCTTCTGATCAAACTGCTCCACATTCATTTTATAGCTCTGTGCACTTACTGACAGCTATTGACTCTTTAACTTAAAGAGAAACATCGGAGACCAAGTTGATGCTTAAACTAGATTTCTGTAGGAATTATGATGTGGTTTTTATGATGTGGTGTGGTTGCTGTGCTGTTGATCTAATTGCTTTCAGCGGAGAACTTTAAGCGATCTCATTTGCGATTTTTCTGTGTGAGTTGCTGCGTGACAGTGTTTTTGCCTCTCTGGCAGTCTTTGAGGTGTCGACCCACAAAAAAACTAAATTTAGAGAGAATCAGCAGCATAAAAGTGAAGTGAGTTTGAGCTGAATGCGCTGCGGTTGTGTGAGCTCAGCACGCTGAAGGAACGCTCTTCTCCTCGTGAAATTCTCTGGGAAACAGATGCGTTTCTCTGATGCCCACGCTTTCATCAGATGCCCATTTTCCACAAGTTGATAGGCTTCTTTAGGGTCTTAATGAAAAGTCTATCACATACTTTGGTTAAAATTTCTCAATTGTAGTGTAAAAAAAAACACCCTTTTTCCTTGTCAAAAACAGCTCTGTTCACAGCAAGTCATTTTGGTGCATGCCCCTTTAAATGCAAATGAGCTACGCTGACCTCTCTTTTGTGGGGTGATGCGCAGTTCAGATTTGAGCTGTTAGCTCTTTTGTTTCTGTTTTGAATGTGGAAGTCAAGGATGATCGTCTCTTTTGTTTTCAAAGAGACACACTTTTTCATGTATTTGTACAATGTCCTAGATTAGTACCTTTCTTTGATTTTGTAAAAGGAATTTTTCATGGCTTTAATGAATCTTTTTCTGAAAGTTTTTTTTGGGAGGAGGGGGGGGGGGTACAGTCAAAGAAAGAAGTATATCTGTCAGTTGCTGAATTTTATAATTGGCCAGGCAAAAATGGCAATATATGTAAGTAGAAGGAATAAAATTGAACAAAAACCTTGTCAAAACATTACCCAGATATTTTTAACACTGGTGAAATCCAGAGTATTAATTGATTATACATTTTATAAAGATATGAATGATTTGTTTACCTTTGAAAAGATTTGGTGTTTTAATGGAGCTCTTTGTATGATTTCTGAAAATGATTTAAATTTTGCTTTGTAAAATATATGGGTGTGTAGTTGGAGGACTGTGTACAGGTCTCTCAGGGCGGGTCTAAGGTTAAATGCTAGTGTCAATCAACAGTCGTGGGCGGGGCCTGGGTCTGTGTAACATCACACAGCCAAGAATCTGAGGATGGCTTGATTTTAGAAAGGGGTCATGATTTATCAATATAAAAAAAAAAAAAAAAACACTGGGTGGATTTTTATCATTGTGGGGTGGTTGTATACACACACTGCCAACACACATTTCAGTTCAAATAACATGTAAAAGTTTTGCATCTGATGACCCCTTTAAGTATTTTGACTTAAGCGTATCTCTGAGGTGAAAAAATTCCCTGAGGCAAGGGATTTCATTGAGAATGTTGTAACAAAGTTTTTAACTGTCATGCTTACTTAAGTGTTTATACTATTTCTGTATATTTATTTACTATTAATAAAGGGGTCCCTCAGGGCTCTGTGTTAGTATTAACCCTGTTTTCAGTTTATATTAATAACATTTCTCAGGTTATCTGTAGTCAGCAAACCTATATTCACTTATATGTAGATGATACTATTCTTTATGCTATGGGATCGTCATATGATGAAGTTCTAAAACAGGCACAGGATAGTTTTAATAATATTCAAGAAGCTTTTAGTGACCTGAATTTAGTTTTAAATAGCACAAAACAAAAGTAATGTGGTTTGGAAAAAACATTTGGATTGGGAAAAAATTGAGGTAGTATCTTCATATAAATATCTCGGAATCTGGCTTGATAGTTCCTTGACATTTACTATACACATAACTAATCTCCAGAAGAAAGTTAAATCTAGACTGTTTTCGAAATAGATCTGTGTTTACCACTTTAGTGTTTCCTCATTCTTTTTATCTTTATTTTTATTTTTATTCTTTCTTTCTTTCTTTCTTTCTTTCTTTCTTTCTTTCTTTCTTTCTTTCTTTCTTTCTTTCTCTTTTACTTGTTCCTTTTTTCTTGTTCTCTCTCTTTTTTATCATTTGTTCTTTCTTTCATTTTGTCTTTTTACTGTTAGTTTTTTCATTGTTTCTTCATTCTTTTTCTCAATATTCATTCTTTCTTTCTTTCTTTCTTTCTTTCTTTCTTTCTTTCTTTCTTTCTTTCTTTCTTTCTTTCTTTTCTCTCTCTCTGTGTTAGTGCTGATGAGTCAGTTGTGTGTTTTTCCGCTCATTTTGTTCTTGTTCCTCCGGTATTTTGCCCTCATCGAGACCCCAACGAATAAAAGATGACTCAGGGAACGCAATCACTCTTCTTCTCTCCTGTTTTTTTTGTTTTTTTTGTAAAGATGAGGAAAAAACAGCGTTAACACGGCGGGTGATAATAGAGGATGAGTTTGTTTTCTTTGAAGAGCTCTTGACTGGCAAACTAAATCACCGGTGAAAATGTCACTGTTCTCCGGATGCTTCCACTCACTTCCAGCCTGATAAACAGACTGTTTTTATCAGCACTGCCCAGATTAAAAGGCTTTTCTGTGCTTTTTTATTAAGCGTTTTAAAAATGTTCTCTCTTTATGACTCATGGCATCGCTGCTGCCGTCGCCGTGACAACCATCTAACTGCATTGTTACCGTAGAGACGGCAGCGCTGCCCCCCTCAGAGGGGACGGATGGAGTGTGTGTGTGTGTAGTTAAAACTGGTGTCTGTGAACTAACATGCCATATGGGAATGAATCTTGTATTTGTTTAGTAAAATAATACATGATTTAGTAACGGAAATCAACAATGATAGTCTGACCTTCACATGCAGATTTGAAATGTGTACAATTTGATGTAGAATTTACTTTACTCAGAAATTGTTGATAAATTTAACAAATAATTCCAAAGAAATGGCAAGTAACACGCTGAATTAAATGTGAAATTTTAAAGTAGAAGGACAGAAATTGTATTTTTTTTTGTTATAAATTTATTTACAACTTAAACTTTTTTTATAAGAATAATAAAATAAAAACTCTACTTTGATTCAAGATATCTTCTCTCAAAGCAAGTTGTACTTAATTTCTATCTTGTTTATATGAAAGTGTTTTTTTTTCTGGAACAAATGTTTGTTTTACAGATCAAATATCTAAACATGCTTAAATTAAGATACATTTACTTGAGAAGCAAAATTACCAAATATATTAATTCTGTTTTTTTTTTTTTTTAAACAAGAACAAATATCGGTCAGTGGGGTAAGAACAAATAACTTTTCCTCTTTGAAATATGTAGATTTTTCTGTCCCATTGGCAGATTTTCTCTTAACTCAATTATTTTTGATTGATTTTTTAGAAAACAAGTCTATCTGCAGTAATTTTGCATAAATGTATCTTGATTTAAGAATATTTTAAGAAAGAACAAGAAACCAGAAAACAATATTAAGTAGGAAATTTGCATTGTGAATAATAAAATACAGTCTACTGTTATTCTAGATATATTCTTTGAAAACAAGCTGTAATTTCTTATGTTGCTTATACACTCACTGGCCACTTTATTAGGTACACCTTGCTAGTACAGGGTTGGACTCATTTTGCCTTCAGAACTGCCTTAATTCTTCGTGGCATAGATTCAACAAGGTGTTGGAAACATTCCTCAGAGATTTTGGTCCATATTGATATGATAGCATCATGCAGTTGCTGCAGATTTGTCGGCTGCACATCCATGATGCGAATCTCCCATTCCACCACATCCCAAAGGTGCTCTATTGGATTGAGATCTGGTGACTGTGGAGGCCATTTTAG
Organism: Barbus barbus; assembly: GCF_936440315.1. Lineage (NCBI taxonomy): Eukaryota > Metazoa > Chordata > Actinopteri > Cypriniformes > Cyprinidae > Barbus > Barbus barbus. Next base: position 1,073,537 of record NC_136759.1, read on the forward strand.
TACAGTGAACTCATTGTCATGTTCAAGAAACCAGTCTGACATGATTTGAGCTTTGTGACATGGTGCATTATCCTGCTGGAAGTAGCCATCAGAAGATGGGTACACTGTAGTCATAAAGGGATGGACATGGTCAGCAACAATACTCAGGAAGGCTGTGGCGTTTAAACGATGCCCAATTGGCACTAAGGGGCCCAAAGTGTGCCAAGAAAATATCCCCCACACCATTACACCACCACCACCAGCCTGAACCGTTGAGACAAGGCAGGATGGATCCATGCTTTCTTTACGCCAAATTCTGACCCTACCATCTGAATGTTGCAGCAGAAATCAAGATTCATCAGACCAGGCAACGTTTTTCCAATCTTCTATTATCCAATTTTGTGTGAATTGTAGCCTCTGTTCCCTGTTCTTAGCTGACAGGAGCGGCACCCGGTGTGGTCTTCTGCTGCTGTAGCCCATCTGCTTCAGGGTTCGACGTGTTGTGTCGCTCACTGGATATTTTCTCTTTTTCGGACCATTCTCTGTAAACCCTAGAGATGGTTGTGCGTGAAAATCCCAGTAGATCAGCAGTTTTTGAAATACTCAGACCAGACCATCTGGCACCAACAACCATTCCACGTTCAAAGTAACTTAAATCCCCTTTCTTCCCCATTCTGATGCTCGGTTTGAACTTCAGCAAGTCGTCTTCACCACATCTAGATGCCTAAATGCATTGAGTTGCTGCCATGCGATTGGCTGATTAGCAATTTGTGTTAACCTGTTAACGTTTACCAGAGCGACGGCGCACTGAAGCGTTTTTTTCCCCACTAGTTTAATGTTTATGAATGAATTTAACGTGAAAGAATATCATTAATCTTGACAAACTATATATCATTCTGAAGGTCTAAGCCTCAAGCATCGACGACAGATTGCTGTTTTCCGATGGAAAGCTTATAAGGAATGTATTTGCTACATTTGTGTAAGCAGTGCACATCAAAACATGCAGAATAAAAAATCAGTACGTACCAGATTCATTGTAATAACGAGCCACAAACACGTCCACTGCTGAAATCCCAGTTTAGTTAGAGAGGTAAGGGTCCACAGAACAACATCCAGCGAGCACTTAGTCCAGCGAAATAATAACATTGTAATAAGGATGAATATTCCTCTGTTTACATTTCATTTCTTCGGGAGAGTTATTGTTCGCATCCGTCATGGAATAAATTACGCTCAAAAACAGCGTCTTGGTGGTAAAAAAACAACACGGTGCTGTAGCATACAGTTTTACAAACATAATGAGACCGTCCACGGAAAAAAAAGTCTCAGAAAAGCGGAATATAGTTTATTTAAATTTGGCACGCTCTCCTGAAAGCGTGACGCACGCTCTGACGCAGCTGTCATCTGAGCGGGGCGTAACTTAGAGATCTGCTTTATCCATAAAATTTTTTTTGTTTTTTTCTTCTACATTTTTTATATGTGTGTGTGTGTATTGTGTGGGGAATGTGGCCGTATCTGCATGATTATCATATGTATGAACGGACATCAGCGTATTTATTACCGACTCTATGACGGCTATCATTGTGATTCAATGATCAGCTACCATTATTGATTATATGGTCCATCTGTATGATTATCATCTGTATGGACGCACATCAGCGTGTGTTTACTGACTGTATGACCATGTCATGAATATGTATAATGACTAAAATAGTTTGTATAATTCTGCAATACTGCAATTCTGGTGGTTATTTTTCCTCAAACAGAGGGGCTGGGGGGGACTATAAATATTTTCAGGAAAAATATTGCAGGAATCTCATTTGTCATGGTACCTTCTTCAAATTTGAAATATAAACTCATGAGACACGTGGCTTTCAACCCATTACTTTTCTGGATTGCTCCAGGACTTATTTCATGTATTTGTATATGAAATAAAAAAACATTCAGTGTGGAAAAAATTTTTTTAAGGCACGTCAGTGTCTATAACTTTTTATCTTTTTGAGCATTATCAACTCTGGATGATGGATAGTAAAGCCTAGAGTGTCTTCTTTCCAAAGATACCTAATTTGTTTGTGTAGCACACTTTGTCAGGAACTGTTACCGTTTTAATTTAGGTAGGTTATTTTCACTGGTGAGGCCCCAAATGGGGGGGACGAGGGTTAACAGTTTAAAAAGCAATTGAATAGGTGTACCTAATAAAGTGGCCGGTGAGTGCATATCTAGTTTTTATTATATTAATGTTTAATTTTCCTTGAAAACAAGACAAAATACTGATTAATTGCAGTTTATATATGTAATATTCTTCCATTTCTGTTATGATTTCTACATCTCTCTTTCTCGGGTGTGGTAATTGTGATTTTTATTGGAGGCTTTCACACAAACACTAGTCAATGAGCAGTGAATTCATGCACACGCTCTCAGCATGTTTTCCATCTGGAGTGTTGGACCATTTCGTAGACAAACACAAGCAAGTATAAAGGGTGTGTGAAGCATGTGAAATAGATCAGACAGAGACGTTGGAGATGTTTCATGGTCCTCCGAATTTCACAGCAGCAGATGGACTGATGACAATGAGACCAACCTGTGTGACTTTAACAGGAACGCTGCTGTCGCTGTCGTCATGGCGACTGCCTCCAAAGATCCAAATGCACTTTTCTGCTATTTCACCAGAGCCACTCGAGTCGAGTTAGTTAGTAGCAGTTTAGTTCCGTTTATCTGATGAGTTCTGATGAAACTCTAGTTTACACTTCGTTCATCTTCTGATCATATGCATCTTTATCAGTGCAGCAGTTTTTCGTTTTGTCCCCACAGCAAAAAATATTTTTTGAAGTTGTAAATAAAGATTAGTGGAGTAAGAAAATACTATTTCAATGTGTTACTCCCTGTTTCTTAAAAAAAATTGTGTAAATGTACAAAAATTGCAAATACCAATGAAAACGTACAAAATTGCAAACACCAATGAAAACGTACAAAATTGCAAACACCAATGAAAACGTACAAAATTGCAAATACCAATGAAAACGTACAAAATTGCAAACACCAATGAAAACGTACAAAATTGCAAATACCAATGAAAACGTACAAAATTGCAAACACCAATGAAAACGTACAAAATTGCAAATACCAATGAAAACGTACAAAATTGCAAACACCAATGAAAATGTACAAAATTGCAAACACCAATGAAAACATACAAAATTGCAAACACCAATGAAAATGTACAAAAATTTAAAATACCAATGAAAATGTACAAAATTGGAAAAACCAATGAAAATGTACAAAAATTGCAAATACCAGTTTAAACTTACAAAAATAGAAAATACCAATGAAAATGTACAAAATTGCAAATACCAATGAAAATGTACAAAAATTGCAAATACAAATTTAAACGTACAAAATTGCAAATACCAATGAAAATGTACAAAATTGAAAATACCAATGAAAATGTACAAAATTTGCAAATACCAATTTAAACTTACAAAAATTGCAAATACCAATGAAAATGTACAAAAATTGCAAATACCAATTTAAACGTACAAAATTGCAAATACCAATTTAAACGTACAAAATTGCAAACACCAATGAAAACGTACAAAATTGCAAACACCAATGAAAATGTACAGAATTGCAAATACCAATGAAAATGTTCAAAATTGCAAATACCAATTTAAATGTACAAAATTGCAAATACCAATTTAAACGTACAAAATTGCAAATACCAATGAAAACGTACAAAATTGCAAACACCAATGAAAATGTACAAAATTGCAAATACCAATGAAAATGTTCAAAATTGCAAACACCAATGAAAATGTACAAAAATTGCAAATACCAATTTAAACGTACAAAATTGCAAATACCAATGAAAACGTACAAAATTGCAAACACCAATGAAAATGTACAAAATTGCAAATACCAATGAAAATGTTCAAAATTGCAAACACCAATGAAAATGTACAAAAATTGCAAATACCAATTTAAACGTACA
>NC_136759.1:1082500-1092500 GCF_936440315.1 Barbus barbus
TTTTGCTTCCAGACTCCATTGTTTTTGGCCTTAAAATCAAACACTAAAGGCATTATTATACCTAATAGTTACTTATTATTACAATGATACATTGAAGAGGTTTGTCTTGATGGTTTCTAAAAGTCTGTTGATTTTGACTGGTTTGATTGAGTTCAGCACAAACTATATGTATTCTCGCTCAGTGTAGTAAATCTGGGTTTAATGTTGTCTAGTTCAGTGTAGTCTTTGAGTGGATTTTATCAGCTACCAGATGAATTTGTGCTGAAATGCAAACCTGAGATGCAATTGTGAGCCACGTTTGGATATCTCTTTTTTTTTAGTATTTTTGTCTTGTTTTTAATTAGAAACACCTAAAAATTCTTGAAAAAGCAAAAATAATTTAGACATAAGGAAACTAAAACATTTAAAGTTATTTGAAATTATTTTCTTCCTGTATATGAATATCTAAACATTCTTAAATCAAGATAATCGTGTGTAAGAAAAATAATAATTCTCGCTGTGAATTAAGTTTAGTTTTCTCATCAAACTAACAGGTGTATTATTTTTTAGTTTTAACCATAAACCCAATTACTTTTGATACATTTGTTAGAAAACTAGACTTAATATCAGTTACTTTGATATCATTTATGGTTTTATTAATATGTTCAATCATTTCTATTTTTATATTGTCTGTTTTCATTTCAAGTTGTAGTAATTTTGTTGTGTTTGTCAATTATTTTAATGTGTGTGTGTGTGTGTGTATAGTATTGTAGTACATCAAGTTAAACTAAATTGTCTTGAAAACAACAATAAAACGTTTTTTTATTTTATTTTATTTCAGTGAACATTTATTTTATTTGAAGGAATGATAATGTTAACGCATTTATTCACGCTCAGACTTGCAGCGTTAGTTTTTACGGGGATATAAAGCCGATGCGGCGTCTCTCCACCTGAGATGGGTTTAAAGCCTCTGTCTCTGTTTGGAGAAGTTTGGCCTCGCTGGCGCTCTCATGCAGGATCCTGAATCAGCCGAAGCCGAGGGCCGTGTAAAAACACACCCGAGCCGCAGATGAGCGCTTCTCTTTGACCTTTTGGGATTTTGTCTGATTACGTAACAAAAAAATGTGCAGAGATTGCACACACACACACACACACACCGCCTCGCTTTCCTCTCACATTTAGCCTGATCCAGCATATACACAACTTTACACTGCACATCATGTCTCTAAACCCCAGTTAGGATTTTATAGAGCCTTTAAATATGATTGTGATTCAGCTGTTCAAGAAATGTTTCAGTTACATCAATAAATGCTGCCAACAAATGACTCAAAATCAATGAGACGGTCAAGAGAGGCTGATTTACAGCACAGTGAAGTTTAGAGAGAGAGAGAGAGTGTGTTTTCATTTCAGGCTATTATAGTTTTTGTTAATATTCTGAATTAGGTTTTTCACTTCAGTTAAGTTATTTAGCTATTTTATCATTTATTTTTTTAGATATGTTTTTAAAATTGTCTTTTAAAATTATTTTTTATTAAATAGTTTTTGTTAATATTTTGAATTAGTTTTTTTTATATTTTTTCAATTTAATTTTAGCTAAACCTTTTAGATAATGTAGTTATTTTAGTACATCAAGTAAAACTTAATAAAAATGAGAAATTTTGGCAACTGACTGAAATATTTTTTTAAATGTTACTATTATTATTTTTTATTTCAGTTAATGTTTATTATAAGCTGCTTATTTCAAGTAGCATTTTCAAATGCTTTTACTTAACTAAAAAAGTGGAAAAGCACCTGAAAGGCATCAGATGCACCTGGAAAAGCATCAGAGATTGAGTCTGTTTAGATGCAAAGCATGCGTTTAGTGCAGCTGCAGCTGTAATGAGACGTAATTGCATTTAATGCAGAACGATGCTGTGAAAGATTCAGAAATCAGAAGTCAAGCATCCAGACCACATGTGAACTCTTTTCCCTCTGGATATGTGATCTGGGAAGGTCAGTCGCAGTCCTTATGATCCGGTTGCACATATTAAAATCTATAAAAAATATAAACAATCTATTAAGTATAAATAATCTGTTAAATATCAGTAAATAAAAAAAACCCTAAATGTACAGGTACATTGAAAAACATTTGGTGTAGGATTTACTTTGAAACAGTTTCCACTCAGACTTAATTTTAAAATTGTGTTTTAGTTTGATAAATATCTAATACATTTTTACAAATAAATGCAAAGAAATGGCAAGTAACACAATTAATTAAAAATGAAATTTTACAGTAGAAAGACTGACATTGTTTTTCTTTCTTGTGAAATGTATAATTATTTATAGTGTGTGTATATATATATATATATATATATATATATATACATTTATTTATTTAAATATTATATGTTAATATTTAAATTAGATTTCATTCTAATTTAGGTTTTAGTAATTTTATTATGTGCTTTTGTCATTTGTTGGGTTTTTTAAATATTTAGGCAAAATTTTATTTTAGTCAATTTAACAAATAATTGCAAAAAAGTAGCACATCAAATTAAACATGAAAGTTTCAAGGAGAAAGACTGAAATAGTATTTTCTTGTAAAATGTACTCCAATAATCTTCAAAAATGTATTTTTTATTTTTGTTTTTGATCATGTATGGATGTTTGGATGCTGGAATAAATATAAAAAGGCAAGAGTTCTGTGTATCTAATTGCAAATACTCATGCGATATTAAGATCTAAATCTCTGCTGCTGTTGTTTATGCGTTTATACAGTTGACTTTATTAATGTTGAGCTTATTTCTGTGAACGTGTTTGATTCTGAGGCTGTTTTTGTGTCTGTTGATGTGTGAATCTCTCGGTGTGACTCCAGTGGAGATGATGCTTTATAAGGAAACACGTGTGAAACTCAAATGAAGCGTTTTTAGCTCAAACAGGGCTTTATGGAGCGCAGAATCTCACCCTCCAGAAAGAGCCAAATGGGGAAGTTTGTTCTTCTGTGGCGAAGACAAAAAGCAAAGTTTGTCTTCTTCCTCCCACTGGCGAATGAGAGAGGAAACAGGCACTCCCGCTGTCTTCCTCCGTCACCGTATCCGTGGCAACCTCGCCTCCCCATCCCTGCTTCTTATCGCCGCGGCGACCCTAATCAAAAGGCTGAGAAATCTTTTGACACTTGAGATGCTTTCCTGCAGGACGGAAAACCATCAGCGCCTGTTTCCTTCTCCTCACTCCTCTTTCCTCTCGCTTGCTGCTAAAAATAAAGCTTTCTATCAGTTCTTGATTTGATTTTAAGGATTTAAAAGTTCTCTGTGTTTCGTTAGAAGTTCTTCAGCGCTTACTGGAAAATACTGAGGCGGTGATGAAGTGACAAAACCTTGATAATACTTTTGGAGTAGATTTTAGTTTTAAATGAGCATTTCATGATGTGAATCATCAGATTTTTTTTTTTGTTCATCAAAAAAATAAAAAAAATAAAATTAATCCATCAAATGAGATGAAGCCATTTCTCATTTTCATTTAGTTTAACTTGATGTGCTAAAATAAGTAAAACTGGAATAAAATTACTAAACTATATAGACATATTTAAATAATAATAATAATAATAATAAATATGACAAAAGCACAAAATTACAATACAAAAATAAAAATATTTAAAAATATATAATTTTAATGTTAATATTATATAGCAACTTTCATTTATGAAGTATTTCTGGATTATACAAATACACTGAAAATATTGGTGTACAAACTATTTCTTTTAAATTTCACAATTATAAACCGCAAATAAAACATTGAAATAAACATGAAATTTTAAAGTAGAAAGACTGATATAGTTGAATTAATTATTAATGTATTATACTTATAATTTATGATTATATTATTATAGTATACAATAATATTTTGAATAAGCTTTGATTTTCATATTTTCAGTATTTTAGTTTAGTTTAAATTTTTAGAAATTAATTTATATTTTTATTTCAGTTTTGATTTTACTACTTAAACTGATTTATGCACTTAGTTGGCAAGGCAACATTTCTGATTTTCCTTTAAGTTTTCAATCTAATATTTCTATTTTATTTTACTGTTATTTCACAGTTTTCATTTAACAAAAATGATTATTAAAAGTATTTTAAAAGTATTTTTACGTTGCTTCTGTTACTTTTCTTTGTTTATATTTATTTTTTTTATTTTCTTTTTTTCAGTTTTAGTTTTAGTACTTCAATAATTCAGTTATTTGAACTGCATGTCCAGCATAAACTGTAGTATTGTTATTGTTTGTAAAATCGCTGTGTTTCTGGGATCATATAGTGTTGTTGCCCTTCAGGAAATCTTGAGGTCTCTTCCTTTCCTTCCTTCAGGAAACTGCTAAAAAGCATCTATTCTCCTCTTATTCTCTCCTTTGTTCCTCATATGTTGCTCCCTTATGTTATTTTCTGGCTTTGTAGAGCAGCTTGGGCTCTACAGTAAAAGCTGTTGTTTTCTGGTTATACCGTGGTATTTTCTGGCACTGGTTTATCAGAAGAGGAATCATTCCTCTGCAGTCTTGATTCTGTCATGTTCTGTGTTTCTTCCGGTCTTTGTGAAGGTGTTTTGTGTGTGAATGTGTGTTTATTTGCATGAGGAACGGCTGCTGTCCTCTGTGTGCAGTGTTTCTCGAGCGAAGGGTGAGATCTCTTGAATATGGAGGAGTTTATTTACATACAATGTCATTTCTGCTGGAAAATTGGATGAAAGATTTGCATCGGACGGGATGTAAACTACCATCTGGAGTCTGAAGACTGACACCTGCACATATATACCACTGCGTCTGTGTTTCTTCCAAAGGCTTTTCGGTCATGCAGAGGATTATGGGAAATGTAGTGAATGCAGTTCACTCCTTTAAATCATATTTAATTCAATAAGTCCATCATTGTAGTGCTGTTCATGTGTATTCGTCATGTTAATACACTGTAAAAAAAAATCAAAAGTTGAGAAAACTTAAAAGTTTAAGGCAACCAGCTTCAGCAGATTTGTGAGTTTTCTCAACTTTTTGTTGAATAAACTGAAAACTTCAAGTTGAGAAAACTGCTGAAGCTGGTTGCCTTAAACTTAAGTTTTCTCAACTTTTGATTTTTTACAGTGTGATATAATGACACGTGAGAAGTGTTGTTAACTAATCAGGGATATTGTGGTTAACTCAAACTTAAACCATTAAAATAATAAAATAAAAATTGGTACTTAATAAAAAATTCAGCTTCCATATTTTATTTTCATTTTGTTTAACTTGATGTACTAAAATAACCAAAACTAAAATAAAATTAATAAAAAAAAAAAAAAAAAAATATATATATATATATTTATTACTTTAAAAGAACAGTAATAAAGTCACAAAGTATTAAATAAAAGAAAAAGGAAAATACAAAAAAAAAGAACTAAAAATATAATGAAGACTAATCTCAATGATTCTAAAATAACTAATATAATTTCAAAATAAACATAAAAAGAAATAAAATGAGATGAAGCATATTTCATTTTTAAAGTATTTCTGAATTATTCAAATATAGACAGATAATTTAATAAATGAAGCAGAAAGATACTATGGTGACGTGCTATTTTAGCATTCTTTTTACTATTATTGTATTATTTATATTTTGAATTAGCTTTTATTTTCATATTTTCAGTTTTATTTAAAAAAACGTTCTGTTTACTTAAAATAAATGTCAACTAAAATTAAATATTTATTTTATTTTAGCAGAATTTCTAACTTTCATTTAGTTTATCATAATTTACATATGTTCTAAACATTTTAAAATATAAAAAATATTATTTTCTTAACATATTTAAAATATAAATCTACTTAAAACATTCAAAATATATAAAAAAAATTAATTATAACACTAATATAATGACAAAAACACACAACAAAATGACTAAATCTTTCATTAAAATGAAAACTAAAATTTTAATTTAAATGAAAAAAGACATAAAAAAGAAGTTATGATGTGTCTCAGTTATATTAAATTGACGCTGGTACGCAGGGTGCTTCGTTCCAGTTAAACGCATTTAAATCTGTAGATATTAATATGTACAGAAGCTTTATTTCCCAGGTGAATTGCAGGTGACAGATGTTGCTGTTCTTAGTCATAAAATGTACATTAATCTGAATAATGAATGTAACACCTACAGGCGCATGAAGTGTGTGTGTTTTGCTGTGAGATGCAGAGACATTGATTGATGTTCATGTTTCTTTAGTTGAGCAGTGAAAGTGAAGCAGAGTGAGTATCTGTCTGTGTGTGTGTGTGTGTGTGTGTGTGTGAGAGAGAGAGTGTCAGTGTGTGTGTTTGTGTGTGTAAGGCATGTAGTAAGTAGTTGAGTTGTTCTGGTAATCTCTCTATTTCTGCCTCTGGTTCTCTGTGTCTTCTTCTGGCTGTCAGGCTGATTTCACACACTTCTGTCATGCATTTGGGTCTCGCTGAACGAAAGGATGGAGGGATTCGTTTCACTCGCTCTCTCAATCCGTCGTTCACTGACTGATATAATACTGTGTTTGTTTGGCATCAGGAATGTCGACACGTCAGGTGTGTGTGTGTGAGAGAGAGTGTGTGTGTGTGTGTGTGTGTGTGTGTGAGAGAGTGTGTGTGTGTGTGTGTGTGTGTGTGTGTGTGAGTGTGTGTGTGTGTGTGTGTGTGTGTGTGTGTGTGTGTGTGTGTGTGAGTGTGTGTGTGTGTGTGTGAGTGTGTGTGTGTGTGTGTGTGTGTGTGTGTGTGTGTGTGTGAGAGAGTGTGTGTGTGTGTGTGTGTGTGTGTGTGTGTGTGTGTGTGTGTGTGAGTGTGTGTGTGTGTGTGTGTGTGTGTGTGAGTGTGTGTGTGTGTGTGTGAGTGTGTGTGTGTGTGTGTGTGTGTGTGTGTGAGTGTGTGTGTGTGTGTGTGTGTGTGTGTGTGTGTGTGCACCTGGTATTCATCACGTCCTGGGGACCAAATGTCCCCACAAGGATAGTAATACCAGTAAATCTTAATCTTGTGGGGACATTTTTTGGTCCCCATGAGGAAACAAGCTTATAAATCATACAGCATAAAGTTTTTTTAAAATCTAAAAATGCAGCATGTTTCCTGTGAGGGCTAAGTTTAGGTGTAGGGTTGGTGTAGGGCAATAGCACATACAGATTGTACAGTATAAAAACCATTACGCCTATGGAGAGTCCCCATAAAACATGGAAACCCAACATGTGTGTGTGTGTGTGTGTGTGTGTGTGTGAGTGTGCACCTGGTATTCATCACGTCCTGGGGACCAAATGTCCCCACAAGGATAGTAATACCAGTAAATCTTAATCTTGTGGGGACATTTTTTGGTCCCCATGAGGAAACAAGCTTATAAATCATACAGCATAAAGTTTTTTGAAAATCTAAAAATGCACAAAGTCTCCTGTGAGGGCTAAGTTTAGGTGTAGGGTTGGTGTAGGGCAATAGCACACACAGTTTGTTCAGTATAAAAACCATTACGCCTATGGGATGTCCCCATAAAACATGGAAACCCAACATGTGTGTGTGTGTGTGTGTGAGTGTGTGTGTGTGTGTGTGTGTGTGTGTGTGAGTGTGTGTGTGTGTGTGTGTGTGTGTGTGTGTGTGTGTGTGTGTGTGTGTGATCAGTGATGTCAGTGTTTAGTTTGAAACACTGGGAAATTAATTTCTGAAAGGTAGTTCTGCTGAGTATTAAGTGTGGAATACATGTGTAAAGAATACATTGAAAATAAATTCAAATTCAAATGTTTTAAAATAATATTTAGAGAATACTATTTAAAGAAGTACACATCAATCTAATAAAAATATTTAATCAGATTCATTTTTGTAAAATCTAAAACTTAAAACACAGTAATTTTTTATTAATTTAATTTTTATATAAAAAAATTCAACAAAACAAAAATTGCTATGTAAATCTAAAAATATACATCAGTTGTGTATGTAGTTTGTTGTTGTATCAATCTCATACCAAATTTCAGATTCAATTAAATTTAAAGTTATTGTAAATATTGACTAAAATCTAAAATAGCCTATATTTATATGAAACTGCACAAATATGATATAATTTGCTATGCAAATATACATTAAATATTTGTATATAGTAGTTTATTGTTCTATCAATCTCATAACAAAATTAAATCAAATTTAATTAAATTAAAAATGTTTGTTAATTTTAACTAAAATTAAAATGTAGATTTATTAATTTAGCTAAAATTACACAAATATGATGGATATTGCTATGCAGGTCTTAGAATATGCATTAATAAAACGTGTATATATTTAGCTGTTGAATCATTCTTATAACAATTTCAATCATTCAATTAAATTTAAAATTGCTGTAAATTTAACTAAACATTCATTAAATTACACAAATATGAAATTTGTTTAGTAAATCTTAAATGTGCATATAGTTTGTTCTTATTAAAAAAACAACTCACAAATATGATGTGCGTGATTCTTAAAATGTGTGTTAAATGGATAGTTTGTTGTTGTATGAGAAATAAATACATTTACTCACATAATCCCAATTCCAAAATAACTATAAATTGTGAAACTGTGATTTATTTAATTTTTTAAATCAGACAATAACCATACAGTCAAACATTCACATCTTGGCTTCCTGACAAACAAACATGTGTTTAATGTCACAGAGCAGATGATCTATAGAAACACCTGCAGCATCAAATCACAGGTTTATGGTTGCTAGGGTGATTGGCGGCCGTTGCTAGGTGGTTCTGGATGGTTGTTTACTCATAAGAGCTCAATTCTGTGATATTCTGCTTTGTGCACAAGACTGAAGTATTTACTGCTGTCTGATGAGTTTCTCTCTCTCTGTGTTTTCTCTGGCTTCCTTGTGCTCCATCTGAAGGTAAGACACATTGTTTCTGTTTTATCCATCAGTCACACTATAATTTGTGTGTTTGATGCATGTGGTCAGACAGAACGAGAGACAGACACAGATGAGGCTTTAATAAAGAGGAAAGGAAAGAGGACAATCTGATCAGTGATCGTCACAATAATGTAATGTTAAAAGCAGAAGATTGAGAGAAACATGAGGAGAAGTGATGAAGCCATCAGTGAGAATACACACACTCTCGTCTGGGTTTGTGTGCAACAGCGTTATTTTAGTGTCATAGACATAATATTATAATATATAGTTTGCTTGTTTTTTGTTTTATTTTTTGAAGTTCTGGTCATTTTGTTTTGTGTTTTTGTGATTTCTTTTTGTAAATAATTTAAAGAATAATTTTTATTTTTATTTCAGTTCTAGCTTTTATTATTTATCATTTTATCTGTTTATTTTAGTACTTTAAGTTAAACTAAAAGAAAATGAGAAACGATGCCTTGGAAACCTACTGACATACATTTAAATAGTTTTTTTTAAACATTACAGTTAATATGTATTTTATGTTGATTTTATTTTAAAATTAAATATTTTTTTTAAATAATGGTTTTAGTTAATATTAACACTGGTGTAATGATGCAGACTTTTGTTTTTTAATATTATACTATAATATATATACTACTTACTATATACTATTTACTATATATATATGATTTAGCTTTTATTTGTTGAATTTCAGTTGTAGTTTTTTTTTTATAATAATATTTAGTGTTTTAGTTGTAGTTTTTATTTCCAATTACTAATTTTACCACTTTAGTTAATTATTTCAGCATAATTTGTTCATTTTCATTTATATATACAGTATTTTTCAATGTATAATTCATGTTTTCAGGCGTGTAGATTGATATCATGAACAGAGTTTCATTACAGCCTCCGAGACACAAATGAGACGTCATGATTTACTTCAATGACCGTCAAACTACATGTAACTTCACCTTAAATCCCTTCAAAACTTTGCTTCAAAGCTCCGTAAGTGGCTCTGCTAAGAAAGTGCAGTACAGTCAGTTCCATCATTACTTTAGTCTGTCTGTCACAGAAAAACTCTCATCTGATCGTCTGCTTCCGTCTCTGATGATGATTCATGCCTTTCTCTCTCTCTGTCACACACACACACACACACACACACACACACACACAC
>NC_136759.1:1097500-1142500 GCF_936440315.1 Barbus barbus
ACATGTCTTACAGCAGAAGTATTTAATGAATCACTAGTCACTCACTGATGTGTAATTCAGACCGATTCATCAAATCATTCATTAGACGGATTCAAATCACTAGATGAGCCGCTTCATTCTTATGTGTGGTTTTGTTTGTATCTTTGTATTATTCTGCAGATTCCAGCATTCTATCTTCTATCTAATCTATCTTAAGACTTTTATTCATCAAGGCCGCATTAAACTGATCAAAAGTGACAGTAAAGGCTTTTGCTACAATATTACAAAAAATGTTACAAAAAAAATGTTCAATGTTACAAAAGATTTCTATTCCAAATAAATGCTGTTCTTTTGAACTTTCTATTCATCTGTGAATCCTGAAAAATAAAATGTATCACAGTTTCCACAAAAATATTGAGCAGCACAACTGTGTTCAACATTGATAATAATCAGAAATGTTTGTTGATCAGTAAATCAGTATATTATTATGATTTCTGAAGATCATGTGACACTGAAGACTGGAGTAATGATGCTGAAAATTCAGCTGCAGATCACAGAAATACATTACAGTTTAACACATATTCACACAGCTGTTAATATTTCACTATTTTTACTGTATTTTTGATCAAATGAATGCAGCCTCAGTGAGCAGAAGAGACTTCTTTCGTATCTGTCTGTCTCTGTTTCTGCCAGTGTTATCAGTCTTTTGTCTGTCTTTCGTTCACATTCTCTTCACGTCTGCTCTCTCATTTATCAGAGATTGAATTCTGCTCTGTCATTCCAGGACAATTTAGATACGCTGTTAAACTTAATTGAAATATCCTCTCTGTCTGTCTCTCTCTGTCTGGCTCTATGTCTTTTCACACCTTTAACGCTGCACATTTTCAGATTTCTCAGAGCAATTTCAGATAAACTTTGTAGGATCCAATTATTTATTGTTTCTCTGAGTGTTTTTGTCTGTTCTGCTGTCAGGATCTGTCCGTTTCTCGCTCCCCTCATTAATTAGCGTTTGTTCTGTGCTCTCTAACGAGAGGCGAAGGTCCCGCCACGCTCACGTCATGTCCTTCATCGCTATGGAAACTACACATTACATACCCGCTTCAACACGCTATTTTCACACCAGAACTTATGGAGGCTTTCAACAGTTCACTTATCTTTCTGTGATGCACTGCATGAACCCGCAGTCACACACATACACACACACACACACACACACACACACACTCCAGCAGAAACACACACACACACGCTTGTTTTTGTGAAAAGTGGGGACTCTCATAGGTGTATTGGTTTTTATAATGTACAAACTGTGTGTGCTATTGCCCTACACCTAAACTTAGCCCTCACAGGAGACTTTGCATTTCTAACTCACTCTGTATGATTTATAAGCGTTTTGAAAAGTTGGGACATGGGTCAATGTCCTGAAAAGTCACCTTCACCTTGTAATACCTGTCATACCTGTGTCATTATACACATTTATGTCCTCATTTGTCACAAAAGCGCGCGCACACACACTCACACACACACACACACACACACCTGAGCGCCGCTGCAGGACAGACAGACACAGATTGACAGATGAAGAGAGACAGGTGTGTTTGTGTGTGTAATGGAAGGAGAATCGGATGATGGATGTCTCACTTTCTCTTGTTCTCTTCTTTAAATGAAGGAACACACGCACACACACACACACACACACACTCACACACACACACACACACACACACACACTCACACACACACACACACACACACACACACACACACACACACACACACCTGAGCGCAGCTGCAGGACAGACAGACACAGATTGACAGATGAAGAGAGACAGGTGTGTTTGTGTGTGTAATGGAAGGAGAATCGGATGATGGATGTCTCACTTTCTCTTGTTCTCTTCTTTAAATGAAGGAACACACACACACACACGCGCACACACACATATGCACAAACATTCATTTTGTAAAGTTAGCATTTGTATTATTTGCATTAAAGCAAATGTTGACCATTCTGTGAACGTGATATTTTAAAACTCTGTGTGATTGTGTGTGTTTGTGGCACAGAGAGACAGATGGAGAAATGCTTCTGTGTTTCATAATCTTGGCGTTTCATCCAAAAGTGAGCTCTCTGTCTTTAATTCAAATTGTAATATTAGTTTGTCTTTATACGCTTGATTGATTCTAGTGTGTTTACCGTTTCTCAGAGTCTTCATCTGTCCTTCAAAAAACACAAAAGTATGTATTGTGCAGTACAGTTACTGATTCAGGCATTGTCTTCACACAAAATAACTTACAAGGTGTGTTTCAAGTAGTGTTGTTTTTGGCGGCCTGTTTTAATTTGAGTTTTAGTCTAGTCTTTGTGTGAAGCTGTCATTTTAGTTTTTATTAGTTTTAGTCACGTTCATACTCTTTTTAGTCTAGTCAAGTTTGTCAACTAAAAGTCTGAGCATTTTAGTCTTATTTTAGTCAGAATTATCCATGACTATTTTCGTCTAGTTTTAGTCGACGAAAACTGATGATATTTAGTCTAGTTTTAGTCAATGAAAATGGCATTTTAGTCTCTTTAATAATTCTATTTAACCCAGTCAATATAGTATAAGTATCTAGTAGCAGTGGCAGACCGTGGGGTTTTAGTCAGGGCCTTCAGTAAGCAAGGTTAGTTGTGTATAGGTTTATAGTGTTTTTTACTTCATTGTTGTATGTCTGCATTTATGTAGCACCGTGGTCCTGCGAGGCACGATATTTCGTTCCACTGTATGTCCCCACATGTAGCAGAATGACAATAAAGCTCAACTTGAACTGTAAACATCTTACACATCTCTGTTACAGCTAACGCAGCTAAATGCATATAATGCACATATTATGCTGCACACAGGCTCTCAACAGACAATGAAAAATCAACTATTTTAATAGTAGGCTAGATTGGGGTGGGTTAAAAGCAGAGTAAATTTCCCTACATGGTCAGTAAAAGTAATCGGCCAATACACGGGTCACTATGCACATTCATGTCACTCTAAAATGACGACGCGCCCAAAGCAGCAAAACTGTACAAACTCTGGACATCCACCCACCACACCACAGTATTATCAACACACCACCTACACCTCCATAACAATGTGCATGATACAATACTCATCAAATAATAAAGCACTCACCTGTCACTCGTAAATAAAGTCCATGGGTCTGTCATTCCATGCCATTTTACTCGGATTTAAAAGTAAACACAGCCAACAAAATAACTTCTAGCTGTTGAAATGGCGCATAAAACCTTTGCTGGCCTTTGTTAGCGAATGCACTTTGGGTGTAGGTCTTCCTTTCTCAATTATTCTCTTTTGTCTGCAAAAGAGCGCCTTGAAAAAGATGATTTTAGTAGATCGGCAACCAGATCTGGTGTAGGCGCCGATGACTGCAGCTGTCATTTTCTTTTCGTTTACTTTCATGTTCGTACCTTAGAAATCCCTGATTAAAGGGGCGGTCTAACGCTGGGGATAGCACTGGACACGTAGCTGGACCCAGAGGGTGGCCTGTCACTGAAAGTCAAAATTTGATTGGCTGATGATTCTGTCACTAATGCTTGTAACAAATCAGATGTGACGTCTTTCAACAAAAGGGTAGCACTATCTGTAGAGCTGGCCTCGGACTTTTTTATGTAGGATATTCCAGTTCAACCTCAACTAAACTAATCATAGGCAATTTAGTGGACATTAAACAAATGATACCTAAATAATCAATAAAAACATTTTTCACACAATTTAGTTTTTTATAGGACCAGCTTCCCCTGACGGCCCACCACTGCGCTAGTAGTATAGACCAAACCAACATTTGCTTTTAGCCAAACCCATTTCAAGCAAGGTTATCTTATTATATTATTGTTACCTTATAGACTTAAGAATACATCCATTCCAGACAAGGAAGACGCTCTGATTTGAATTTACAACTTTTATTTTACCAACCAAACATGTTAACATATTTGTTTACGTCTTTTAAATAATGCGGCGAGTGGGGCTTGAGGAAGTGATGTCGCCTGCGTCTGCTGATGCAGCTCCAGAAGTGACACAGGAAACAGAAATACTGCAAAATAATAATAACGCGCCTAAACGAGACGAAATAACATTATAACATTTCGTTTTGTCTCGTTTTAGTCAACGAAAATGAAGAGACATTTTAGCATAGTTTTTATTTTGCAAAACACATTTAGTCTCATTTTTATTCGTCAACAATATTGCATTATATATTTAATTATCGTCATCACATGACCAGCATTTACGTTGCGTCTCGTCTCGTTTTCGTCACGTGATAAATGTTCGTTGACGACGATATTTAGTCACAATTTTCGTTGACGAAAGCAACACTAGTTTCAAGGTGATTTGTGCAGTACTTCAGTGGAGATCTTTTATAGTGAGACACATTATTCCACAGCAGTACAGTACTGGATATATCAGAACATGATGGATAGAAAAGCGATAAGAAGAGGGATAATATTTGTACATTAGTATGTATGGTATACATGCAAAGTATGGAAGTTAGATTTATTATGTAGGCTTTATTTTAGTTTTTTAGAATAAGATTGCAGTGGTTGTAGTGTAATGTCATTATAAATATAGATGTACATTAACAGTGTCAGTAGTCAGACTGTACATCAGTAATATCAGTATTTTTTTGTAGTTAAATGTCATCAGAATTCCAGGTGTATTTGAAATGTGTCAGTAGTTCGTCTGTAGTTTAATGTCATCAGAAACCAAGGTGTACTTCATTGCTATCAGTAGTCAGGCTGTAGTTTAACTTGTTAGTAGTCAGGCTGTACTTCAATGTGTCAGTAGTTCGGCTGTAGTTAAATGTCATCAGAATTCCAGGTGTACTTTAAAAGTGTCAGTAGTAGTTCGACTGTAGTTTAATGTCATCAGAATTCCAGGTGTACTTTAAAAGTGTCAGTAGTTCGACTGTAGTTTAATGTCATCAGAAACCAAGGTGTACTTTATTGCTATCAGTAGTCAGGCTGTAGTTTACCTTGTTAGTAGTCAGGCTGTAGTTCAATGTGTCAGTAGTTCGGCTGTAGTTAAATGTCATCAGAATTCCAGGTGTACTTTAAAAGTGTCAGTAGTAGTTCGGCTGTAGTTTAATGTCATCAGAATTCCAGGTGTACTTTAAAAGTGTCAGTAGTAGTTTGGCTGTAGTTTAATGTCATCAGAAACCAAGGTGTACTTTATTGCTATCAGTAGTCAGGCTGTAGTTTACCTTGTTAGTAGTCAGGCTGTAGTTCAATGTGTCAGTAGTTCAGCTGTAGTTAAATGTCATCAGAATTCCAGGTGTACTTTAAAAGTGTCAGTAGTAGTTCGACTGTAGTTTAATGTCGTCAGAATTCCAGGTGTACTTTAAAAGTGTCAGTAGTAGTTCGACTGTAGTTTAATGTCATCAGAAACCAAGGTGTACTTTATTGCTATCAGTAGTCAGGCTGTAGTTTACCTTGTTAGTAGTCAGGCTGTAGTTCAAAGTGTCAGTAGTTCGGCTGTAGTTAAATGTCATCAGAATTCCAGGTGTACTTTAAAAGTGTCAGTAGTTCGACTGTAGTTTAATGTCATCAGAAACCAAGGTGTACTTTATTGCTATCAGTAGTCAGGCTGTAGTTTACCTTGTTAGTAGTCAGGCTGTAGTTCAAAGTGTCAGTAGTTCGGCTGTAGTTAAATGTCATCAGAATTCCAGGTGTACTTTAAAAGTGTCAGTAGTAGTTCGACTGTAGTTTAATGTCATCAGAAACCAAGGTGTACTTTATTGCTATCAGTAGTCAGGCTGTAGTTTACCTTGTTAGTAGTCAGGCTGTAGTTCAATGTGTCAGTAGTTCGGCTGTAGTTAAATGTCATCAGAATTCCAGGTGTACTTTAAAAGTGTCAGTAGTAGTTTGGCTGTAGTTTAATGTCATCAGAATTCCAGGTGTACTTTATTGCTATCAGTAGTCAGGCTGTAGTTTACCTTGTTAGTAGTCAGGCTGTAGTTCAATGTGTCAGTAGTTCGGCTGTAGTTAAATGTCATCAGAATTCCAGGTGTACTTTAAAAGTGTCAGTAGTAGTTCGATTGTAGTTTAATGTCATCAGAATTCCAGGTGTACTTTAAAAGTGTCAGTAGTTTGGCTGTAGTTTAATGTCATCAGAAACCAAGGTGTACTTTATTGCTATCAGTAGTCAGGCTGTAGTTTACCTTGTTAGTAGTCAGGCTGTAGTTCAATGTGTCAGTAGTTCGGCTGTAGTTAAATGTCATCAGAATTCCAGGTGTACTTTAAAAGTGTCAGTAGTAGTTCGGCTGTAGTTTAATGTCATCAGAATTCCAGGTGTACTTTAAAAGTGTCAGTAGTAGTTTGGCTGTAGTTTAATGTCATCAGAATTCCAGGTGTACTTTATTGCTATCAGTAGTCAGGCTGTAGTTTACCTTGTTAGTAGTCAGGCTGTAGTTCAATGTGTCAGTAGTTCGGCTGTAGTTAAATGTCATCAGAATTCCAGGTGTACTTTAAAAGTGTCAGTAGTAGTTCGACTGTAGTTTAATGTCATCAGAATTCCAGGTGTACTTTAAAAGTGTCAGTAGTTTGGCTGTAGTTTAATGTCATCAGAAACCAAGGTGTACTTTATTGCTATCAGTAGTCAGGCTGTAGTTTACCTTGTTAGTAGTCAGGCTGTAGTTCAATGTGTCAGTAGTTCGGCTGTAGTTTAATGTCATCAGAATTCCAGGTGTACTTTAAAAATGTCAGTAGTTTGGCTGTAGTTTAACATGTCAGTAGTCAGGCTGTACGTGATAAGTTTCATTAGTTTGGCTGTAATTTAATTTTCATCAGGCGTCAAAGCATACTTTATCTCTATTGGTAGTCAGGCTGTTGTTTAATGAGTCAGTAGTTGGGCTATATGTGATTGGCATCAGTAGTGCGGCTGTAGTTTGGTCTGGCTGTATTCTACAGTGCATGTGTCTCCAGTGTTTCTATGGCGACTGGGGAGGCAGCGCTGTTGGAATAACAACCAGAACCTCTGAACACCGACCGGCCGCAGTGAACAACCACCAAACCCTATCACTAGTCAAACTACACTGTTAGAACAGAAGAAAGCAATGCAGTTAGTGAAGATGATGTATACAATCACATTTAGAATTAGATTTATGTGAGACCCTGCAGCACAAAAGCAGTCATGAGTAGCACAGGTATATTTGTAGCAAAAGCCAACAATACATTGTATGGATCAAAATTATACATTTCTCTTTTATGCCAAAAATCATTAGGATATTAAGTAAAGATCATGTTCCATGAAGATATTTAGTAAATTTCCAACCATAAATATATCAAAACTTAATTTTTGATTAGTAATATGCCTTGCTAAGGACTTAATTTGGACAAATTTAGATTTTTTTGCACCCTCAGATTCCAGATTTTCGAATTGTAGTATCTAAAACCATACTTCAATGGAAAGCTTATTTATTCAGCTTTCAGATGATGTATAAATCTCAATTTCAGAAAATCGACCCTTATGACTGGTTTTGTGGTCCAGGGTCACATATGTATATTACACATTTATATTACTATATTGTACATGTTTTGTTTTTTTGTTGTTGTTGTTGTTATTTTTTCTGTTTTAACACTTTATAGCAGAGAGGGGTCTGAAACTTGAGGCTCTTGCCATGAAAATCAAGATTTGAATATTCACCATACACATAAACGGGGCTTGTTTGCTGTGCTCTGTGTGTGTGTGTGTGTGTGTGTGTGTGTGTATTATTCTCATCTGAGTGTGTGGGTTGTGTAGGCACAAGGAACTGTGATTAGCACGCTCTCTCTCTCTCTGTCTATCTCCCTCGTTCGCTCTGTTCGTTAGGGTATAAAAATACATGCTGTTGTCAGGTGTTTTATGAGAAATGTTGCACATGATTGGAGCAGCTGTACGCCACAGATTATAGACGTGAAATATGATTCTGATGAAAAGCACTTTATGTTTTCTCTGAGCAATTACACACAAGCATATTTCCATGTTTCTCATCATTATGTCCGGCCATTTTACAGGATAAAGGGAAAATACAGACTCCTGAGACTCTCTCTCTCTCTCTCTCTCTCTCTCTCTCTGTGTGTGTGTGTGTGTGTGTGTGTGTGTTTGAGAGTATGTGTCTGTGTGTTTGTTTGGTCTTTCCTTTGACATTTCTGTAATGTAAATGAGTTAGAAAGGTTAATCAACTCAGCTGGACTTAATAATAGACCTCCAGTATTGTACGAACACAAACACACACACACACACACACACACACAAACACACATCTATCCTCATATGTGTACTTTAGATTATTTACACTCCTGCATACCCATCAAGAGCAAGACAAATGTTAACCAGCTTTGCAGGTTTTCATCATCTCAGCGCAGTAATCATGCACTTACTGCTTTATTTGCATGTGTCTTTATGATTCCCTCTCCCACCCTTTCATCTCATCGTCCTTTTCATCCTTTATTCCTCTTCTCTCCGGACCGGACTCCCCCTCACTCTCTCCTCCTGTCACAAACACTGTTAATCCGCCTCTTATGAGGGATTTTCCGCAGTGGGGTATCTGGCAACCCTATGCCCTGTAATTGCGAGCGCCGCGCTACTGCTTTTCTCAGATCAGCTTCATTTTCTGACCTGCTTCAGCTAAATGGCCACTTGAGTCCTGCGGATCTGATTTATTCTAGTTTTTTTACAGCTTGCTGAAATTTTTTCTGTTAAAACCAGAACCATTAGACTCGTGGAGAGGAAAATGCTTGACCAAATGGTGTTCGTGTGTTACTGTGTCAAGGGGATGATTGAGATGTCAGTAAACCAGATGTGTCATTATAAGTATTATTATAGTTAGCTATTACTAAACCATAAAACAACACATTTATTACTACTTTTGAACACACACTGAGATCAATCAAATGTATAAAACACTTTAACTGATTTTATTTCAGCTAGTGTCCAAGGAAACATTGCTCATTTTCATTTAGTTTAACTTCATGTACTAACAGGTGAATAAAAACTATATAACCATATAAAAAATTTAAAAACAAAATTACTAAAATGAAAATGGTAAATATAAAAGTACAACCCTAACCCTAAATATTTCAAAATATTAATATAAACTAGTGTGATCTCAGTGATACTAAAATAATGCTGGTCATTATTCAAAGTAGCTAGATATAATTATATCAGTAGTTTAATAATTGAATGAATTAATTCATTAACTAATTGTACATAATTGTACTTGATTGGTAAGGTTCTCTTCAAACAGTTGCTCCATTTGTATATTCATTTAATTTTAAATATTTATTTATGCATTAGATATATATTTGGTAGTGCTGTCAATCGATTAAAAAAATAACTAATTAATCGCACATTTTTTTTTCTGAAATTACACTGCAAAAAATGGCTTATCTTAGTATTTTTGTCTGGAGAAAAGACTAAAAGAAGACTTCCCTCTGGAAACAAGACTAAATATCGTAAGTCATTTTGCTTATCTTGTAAAAGTATCTTGATTTAAGAATTTTTTGATATTTTGAAAAAATACTAAATAAGATAAGCCATTTTTTGCAGTGTAATCTTGATTAATCGTGATTAATCCCACCTAACGTTAAAGTTTTTAAATATTTAAAATATTTAAAAACTTTTATATTGCAATAATTTCACATTCAATCTTCAAGTTAATGTAGAAACAACACAAAGATATTTTTAATATTTGTTTAATGGCATATTTTTTTTGTGACTGAAGGCCATTATCACTGATACCAATACTACTTATGTCTCTAGGAAATTGTTATTTTTCCCCTAATATTTAGCCATTGACTATAGCCATTCAACATTACAGTATTGAGAGCCATCAATTTTAACATTTATTAGACTTTAAAAAATAACAACTTCTAATTTAAGTTAACTTAAACAATCTTCTTATAAACCAATAATAATAAATGTAATATTTACCTTCAGCAAGTAGGAAATATACAGAAATTGTTTACTAAATTCTAAATTAAATAGATTAATCCTTAAAGCTGCAAAAATCATTGATTTCCTCTCTTTCTTTTGCTCTTGATGAACAGACATCACAGCAGCTGGTTAACGTGACACAGATGTAATAATCTAATAATCACTTTTCTCACCAATATTTAGCCTATGTATATGTTAGTGTAATTAAACATTTTATATTTAGTTTGTATATTAATTTGTAGATGTAATATTGTATTTAAAATGTATTTTAAATATTTAATATGTATTATTAGTTTGACAATAAAATTAGCTTATGTATATAGTATAATAATATATTGTTATTTTGTTTGTGCATTGTTAGGTTTAAAATTGTACTGTTTATTTAACATTAGAAATGAAAATATGATAAGTAGACTATGTATGTATAATAATTGTATAGTAATAACACAACTCATTTGGAATTGAATGACAATGTCTGTTTTCTGCCTGATGAGAGATGCAGAAACAGGAGGGTGTTTATGGGACCCTCAGGCTTTCAGTATCTTATGAGTCTCATATTAAATTTAAAGTGTAAATCATATTTTAATAATATCTGGTTGACAAAGTGCTTGCTGAGAAAGAGAGAGCTGAAAATGAGACCAGCAAAGCAGACAGAACGAGAGATTTGAGCTTCAGAAATATGAAGTGAAAACCTCAAACTTGATGATCTCAGAGACCGACAGCAAATCCTGACGGTGACCTTCATCTGATTTACCGCTCGCGATCATTTATCATCCGTGAGTCACAGCACGTTTAATATGCTGAAATTAATCAGACCAATCAGACGAGCTCGAATCATTTCACACAAACATTGGCTCATCAGAATCTACACAAGCATCTCGTCTCTCTCTAGAAAATTATCTTTCTGGTTTTAAAGTTCATTTGTAATGTTTGAACAGTAACTCATCACATGTTCTGCCGTTCAGGCAGAATATTCACAGTTTGATGCATGAGCATAATATATATGCTAATTTAATGTACATACACTTATCACATATGTGGAAATTGGAATTCTGCTTTATAAATTAATAATTCTCATTATGCATGCATGACATTTCAAACAGATGTAGTAACAGTTTGAGCAAGTTTTTTTCTTTTTCTTTTTTTTAAATTACATTTAAAGTTATTAATTTACTGAAATATAGGATTAACCAATTAGTATCCAGAACTATCTAGGTTTTTATGACAAAGCATATAAAATTGGCTTTAAAGGTGAAACTATGAATAATATATGAAGTATTAGAACATATGGATTATTCATACGAATATTATAAGGCATTTCAATACTTTAAAAATGCATTGTATTTGCATATTTCTAGTAAAGTGTTGGATTTTATTTTGGTGTGTTGTTAAATCTGGGTGATATTTTATATTTTAAGCGGCAGGATTTATGAAGCTCTACAGTATTGAAATGTTAAAGGTCTCACTGCGCCCCTGATTTTATGCTTTTGCTTAATTTGAAAAGCTAAAATAAGACAACTTGACCTCGGCCCCAAAGAGCTTGTGGGTAATAAAGCTCTTAGACCGCACACTGAGATCAGTGTCGTCTTAAACTCCCATCATGCTCTGCTGCCGGGCGTCTGCGGCGGAGAGATTTATCATGCATCTGGAAGAAAGGAAAGTTAGTTATAGTGTCAGACACTGGATTAAAAAGATTAGAGGGATTTTATTTTAGAGAATACTGAAATACAAACATGCTCAAATACCTTTAGTAAACATTCTTCACCTTTAGGAAACACACTCAAGGCAAAACACAACAGGTGTATTGGAAAAAAAAAAAAAAAAAAAAACTTCTCCAGCTAATTGATTACATTAAGAATTGTAAACCTTTTTTTTTGTATTACAAGTTTATAGAAATGTCAATATATGATAAAATATGTAAATAAGGTAGTTTTTAAAATTATATTTGTATTATTTTGCAATAATTATATAACAAATTTATTCGCATATATTATCTGAGAAAAAATAAATCAGATTTTTTTGACATATTAGAGTAAAATGTTTTTACTGTGGGGATTTTGGAATTCTCTTTTTATTACTCCATAAATCAGAAAATACTGTCAACAGACAAAAAAAAAAAAAAACATTTTCACCATGTTTTTAAAATGTTATATAAATCAATGTGAATGATATATGAACAAACCCCTCAGTAAAAACCTTCAGAATATAGATTTGAATGATACTCTAAGATTTGGTGTATGTAAGTGCTGCTGAAGTGGAGAAACAAACTCACAGCCTTTAAAAATGTGCATTTTCACCATGTTTTTAAAATGTTATATAAATCAATGTGAATGATATATGAACAAACCCCTCAGTAAAAACCTTCAGAATATAGCTATGAATGATACTCTTAAGTTGTGGTGAATGAAAGTGCTGCTGAGGTGGAGGAACAAACTAACAGCCTTTACAAATGTGCATTTTCACCATGTTTTTAGGAATAAAATGTTATTTAAATCAGTGTGAATGATATATGAACAAACCCCTCAGTAAAAACCTTCAGAATATAGATATGAATGATACTCTTAAGTTTTGGTGAATGTAAGTGGTACTGAAGTGGAGAAACAAATTCACAGCCTTTAGAGATGCGCATTTTCGCCATTTTTTAGGAATAAAATGTTAGATAAATAGGTGTAAATGATATATGAACAAACCCTTCTATAAATACCTTCAGAATATTAAGAGAAATACAACTCTAAGTTTTGGTGTATGTAAGTGCTGCAGAAGTGGAGAAAAAACTTTTAAAGAAATGTATTGTAATTGAAATCTGAAGGCGCAAATGGACAAAGTGTAATAAAATAATTAATAATTTTGGATGAATTGGTTTGTATTTGTATTTCTTTCCAGAGAGAACAAAATGCATGAAAAATAACTATGTTTTTGCCTGTGGCGTCTTTCCTCAAGTACATGAACACAAGTGCTTATAGCTACACAAGCTTGATTTCACGACCCATTGAGTTACTTAATGTGTCGGCGTGCAAACATATAATGCAACGCAAATACATGTTGCATTCTCAGCATTCCTGCAAGGCTCCCTACAGTAGCATTAGCGTAAACAGTCTTCATGTACGGTTAATTTCCTCTTTCAGATCAAAAACTTTCAAAGCAGAGAAGCAGTTTGAAGAAAATCTTGCTGAGTTAGTAAATTTTAATTAGTCAAACTATCATATGACAGACTAATAATAACTGGTTTAGCAACAGATATTTGAAGGAAACTTTAACACCCTCTTGAGTACTGAGGATTTTTACTGTCAGAGTAACACAAGAACACATGTTTAGACAGCGTGTTGGCATGTGTGTATTTGTGTAACGTGTGTTTCTGGTCAAGCACACACAGGTCTCTGATTATGTAACCCTTGGTCCTCTCTCTGTGTGTGTGTGTGTCCTGGTTTGTCTTCAGAGAGAAAGAGGTAAAGGTAAAGATGGAGGGATGTTAACATGTCACAGGGGCTGATGGGGTTTGATGATAAGTCTCTTGGAGGCTCTTGACATTTCTGACACAGAACGAGCGGATGGACGGATATCCGAGACAGAGATCCCGTATGATGCCCTGAAGGAAAGATGTTACGCTGGGATGAATGAGTTTGTCTGAGAGAGAACGAGAGCAGAGCAGAGAAACACGAGCACGTCAGAGTACAAGAGTTCATTTGTGAAGCAAAAACATGATTAATGCACACTGTCACACACATATATTCAAATATTTCAGCATTTGATGTGAGGCAGTTGACGTCATGCATCGTTTAGGTAAACTAAGTAAATGTGTTTGTGTGTGTTCGTCACTTCTGTAATCACTGATCAGTGTGTGCTGGTGTTTGAAGGATGCTCGTGATCAGAGTATCAAACACACACACACACACACACACATACTCATTCTCACTGCACAGGTGAATTACACCTTTAATCCAGCATCAGTGTGTGTGAATCTCTCCTCTGTCTGTATAGTGTTGATCACAGTGTCATTTTAGTAATATTTATAAATACTATTATAGTATGTTTTCATATACAGTATTGAATTAGCTTTTATTTTGTATTTTCAGTTTTCATTTTAATTTTAGTTAGATTTTTAGTCATTTATTCTATTTAGCTTTATTTTTTATTTTAGTACTTATTTCAGTTAGTAGAAATTTTTAAATTTTTGATCATTGTAATTTTTTATGTTTTTGTTTTATTGTTTTTAACATTAAAAAAAAACTTAAATTTATTTTTATTTCAGCTTTAATAATTGTTGTATTTCAAATTATTTATTTTCATTATTCAAATTGACTACTATATCTTATATCTTTATCTATCCATCCATCCATCCATCCATCCATCCATCCATCCATCTATCCACAAACACACAGTTTGATGTACTTTAAAATAGACTGTGTGTTGTAATGTTAGTTTATGCTGTGTTTTGTGCTTTGGTATTGTATTGCATTGCTGATGTTAAACTTACCTTGAATCATTTGTGAGTCCAGTAGAGTTTGTGATTCTGTGAAGGATTTTTATTTTTTTATATGAATCAGACGTTCGGTGGACTTCATGAGAAAGATTAAACTAGTTGACCAGTCGCCTGTATAGCAGGCGACATATGAACACAAGTGTGAACTGGCTCGTGTGTGTGTTTTGACAAAGCTCTCTGCCATTCCCTCTTCAAAAAATTGAAAGTGGGATCAGCGCTGCAGGATTGATCCCTGCTGCTTCCGTCAATGATGATCCAACAAGAGAGAAAATGCAGGGAACTGCTTCAACTCAGCCTCTCCACTCAAGTGTGTGTGTTCTGAGTGTTGAGAGGGATTCAGAGCATTTGAGAGAGGAAGAGGAGGATGAGGAAGAGGAAGAGTGGCAGAATGAAGCACCTGCATCTGAACATCTCTCTCCTTCTCTTCCCCTCTTCTTCTGAACATTTTTTATTAATTGAGATTTTTGATGTTGAGTTCAAACCTATTTTCTTTTTTTGGAATGTTCTGAACGTAATTGGCGATAATTGTTTGTAATTACCTATAAAAACCGGCTGTAGAAAGCCAACATACACACACACACACACACACACACACACGCAGAATACTGATTGGCTAATTGGTTGAGTGCAGTTTTCCTTTCATCAGTTCAGAGATGGAGAGATAAACGATCAGTTTAAATAAGGCCATCCATCCATCCACTTCTCATGAATCTGCTTTAAAACTAATAACTACAAGCCAGTGTGATTTTAGTATCATAGTTTTTGTTCATTTTTAAATTCAATTTTATTTTTACATTTTCTGCACTGGATCTTACTTAGATTTTTTTGTCTTGTGTCCAGCCAAGATATCTAAAAATTCTTAAATCAAGAAGGATTTTGTAGACAAGTAAAAATGATTGTCTTGTTTTCAGAAAAAAAAGAAGTTAAAATTTAAGTGTTTTCTGTTTGAAATAAGATAATTTTGCCTACCGCATTGGCAGATTATTTTGCTTGTTCTAAGCAAAAACTCACTTAATTTTGTCTTTTATTTTTTTCCGAAAATAAGAAAAAAAGTTATAGTAATACTTAGTTAAAATAAACAAAAATAAGAATTAAAAAATGTTTTGGTTATTTATTTCAGGTGACAAAAATTGTGTTTTTTAAAGGGTTTTAGTTTTAGTTAACGATGATAACCCTGCAACAAAAATCTTCTCATAATTTAAACTAGTTGAGGTAAACTCAAACTGCAGTTAACTACTCTAAAAGCTTCTAATACAAAAGCAACTAACTAATCTAGTCTGTGTAGTTCATCAATGTCTGATTAAATAAACAGTCTAATCTGTTTTTGCATATCTGATTTTATAATTTCCTGACACTAAACATGTTCGAGTGACAACATTTAAAGCCATTTTTATTAACATTTCCATTTTAATTTTAGTTTTAATAATTTTAGTGCTTCCACTTGAAGTTACTTCACTTAGTTTCCAATGCAACATTTTTAAATTCCCTTAACATTTTTTTATTTTTTTTCAGCTTGTTTCATTTAGCAGAAACAAATTGTAATAGTTTTAGTTAACAATAACAACAATGGTTGATCAAAAATGAAATGAAATTAAAGTTAAACATACCAAACATGTCAAACTACCATTAAATATTGAAAATAGTCAATCAAAAATAGTTTTATATAATTTAAACTAGAGATGCACCGATACTGAATTTCTCTGCCGATGCTGATAGCCGATTATTCAGAATGATATCGGCCGATACCGATGCTGATACCGATAGTTATGAGTGAGTTAAAATTTGACGTGGTCGCATTTGTGCCAGTGCATGGTCTGCGCTGCTCCAAAACGTCTGCTCTGCTCCATGCATAAAGCACGCGCTGCAGAGTATACTTCACTTTCGCGTTCCATCTGCACAGCTTTGAAGTATACTCAACCGCGAATTAGTGCGTACAGACGAGCTCAACACATGCGCAGTACCACCTACTCTGTCAACATTCACCTCGCATATGAACTGTTGTATTCGAGCCCTCCTGATGATGAAAATGATGTAATACGGACAGTGCGCGGACACAGATGGCCGAAGTATACTTTGACCTTAAGATTTCTGATCACGTGAAGAGAGTGAGAGAGGCGCTTTCAATGCGAGTTCTTTAGGAGCAGAGCCTGGTTAATACTCGCCGCGCCAGCACAAGCTACAAAAATTATGCGAATACTGAGAAAACGATGGCGGACAGGACAGATGATTTGGTTTTCCAATGAAAGTAAAATAAAAGACTGCTTCTTAAACCAGAGAAGGTGAACATGTTGGTTTTATCTTTTCTGTTTATCTCACGTTACGGTATGGAGGCTTTCTTTAAATGTTCTTTATTTATTTGATTCCTCAGTGTTTGCTAAACGTTCTGGTGTAGCCTATGCAATATTATTCCTCTATGTTAATTACATTATATAAGTTAGTTTGTAGCCTACTGTTTTATTGTTGTTGTGTTTTTAAATTAAGAATAACAATGAATCCATATTTCAATCATTTGTTTTAGTTTTAAACAGTGAATAGATGTACGCAAAACAGACAACTATCTTTTTCTTCATAAATACATTAATACCAGATTTGTTCAAACATACATATATCATTATAAGTAAAAAAGCTCCTCTTCAGTGTTGTTTTATAGCTAACTAATGAACTGTGAACAGCGGAATAACTTTGCTGAGGTAAATGTCACGTTAAGTGAGATACTGTTCACAGTCTGTTTTATTGCCATCTTTCCACAGTTGAAACACTGATTGAGTGATTACATTAGACAGACATGATACGTTTTGGTAAGCCATACTGCAACATCTCATGTACATTCATGTGTATTTTGCGCTATAACTTATTAAACTGGAAGAGACTTGAACTTGAATTGAGGTACAATAGAGATCTGTCACGTCACATTTAAAAGCGTCAAAACGGCCTTCATTGTTTGTATAGAATGTACAGGATTTGAAAGTGAGAGTTTGTTTCTTGTCAGAAGTAATAAAGCACAGAGCTCTTTGTGATTATTGGATGGATCGAGGCGTGCTACAAATGTTTGGTGCAGAGAAAAACTGCGGATCTGGCAATGCTGGCTTGAACTACGGGTGATTGATCTGGTCAAATAGAGCCTGCATTAATATCGCTTTTTTAACTGTTAATGCCTTGTTGTCACGTTTATTTTGACAGCCAATTTCAACAGAGATTTTCTTCACTCACAGTATGAGTTGCAGTCTGACACGTTTTTCCGCCGCCTTTTGATTGACAGGATATAATCGGCCCTGATCATTGGCTGATTTTATGGGCCGATGGCCGATAGTGAAATGAATTTCTTTTACCGGCCGATACCGATTGTTGGCCGATACATTGGTGCATCTCTAATTTAAACTAATGTTAGTGTGTGGTGTGTATGTTTGCACTTACAATATTTATAATATTTATTGCATTGCAAGTGATTTGCTGAAAGGAATCTGGCATTCTGATGGGTGTTGTGAAGCTTTTTGGAAAAATGTCATGTTACAGTAAAGTCTTGCTGACTGTTCATTGCATCGTTTACTTTAGTTAATTAGTTTTGCATTGAATCCACTGATGCGTTCAATGCTTATTTGCTAAAAGCGTTTCGCTCTCGTCGCTGGTTAATGGTACTTCTCGTTATTGATTTTCCCGGGTTAAGTGGACGTGCTAATGAGCCGTGCTTATGAGGTCAGCGTGCTGGAGGTCAAAGATCAAATAGTTTCAAAGAGAGATGAGTGATCATCCATGTGCCAGAGGCTTCAAATACAGAAAACGCGAGACGACGACATTCATTTCCTTAATGGCGTGACATTTGCAGGGGCTCAGGGTTGAACTCATCATAGCTGTATTTCGAGAGGATTCATTAACCTTTGACCCTTCGGATGGTGCACGGACAATATAAATGATTTATTTATTTGTTTATTTATCTGAGTGTCTGTGTTTTTATCTTCCCAGGATGCATTGCTGCAGTTGGCCTCCATTGTTGATGTCAGCAGCCTTCAGACGACCATCAAAGATGTGCTCAGATTTGTCCTGCCAAACGTGGTACGAAACACACACACACACACACACACACACAAACTTACTACACTAGTGTTCAAAAGCTTGGGGTCAGTACGATTTTTATGTTTTAGAAAGAAGTCTTTTCTGCTTACCATTGGATAAAAAAAATATAAAATAAAATAGAAAGTATTTTCATCTCACAATTTTTAAGTCAGAATTGTGAGATAAAGTTGCAATTACCTTTTTATTTTATTTTACTTCTTGTATCAGAAAAAAACTGAAGAGATGTCAACTCAGGATTGCAAGAAAACAGTCCAAATTCTAATTATTATTTTTCTTATTATTTATTTTTTTTATTCTGTGGCGAAATAAAATTCCATAGTATGTCCAATTTTAAAATATGTAAATTTCAAATTAAAAGACTGAATGACTCTATATACAGTACGTTACTGCTATTATTGTTATTCATCATGAAAACGACTCATCAGTGCAATATACAAAAACTCTTCATAGTGTTTTAGTCAAATATTTATTACATTAGTATACAAGATGCTCTGGAGGATGAACTTGACCTTCAGTCTCCAAAACAAACACTTCAGACTTCACTCTGCTGATTGATTTGATATCTAGTTTTTCTCAAAGATGTAATACAGTGTTTCCAAAAAGCATGTTTTCTGTGTTAAACACACAGCAACGTCTCCCTCCAGGTCAACGAAACGCTTTCCAGGGCAGGTTTTCTCTCTGTGTTCAATAACAGACAGCGTTTGTGCATCTCTGTGCTGGAATACGAGCCGACGGGAAGCACATGATGGTTTGATTTCACAGTGGAGAAATCATTCATTGCCGTTTGATCAGATTCAGATGTGCATACGGTGAGACAGCAGGGTCAAATCTCTTTCGGATTCACCCGGAGAATTCACCGCTCCAGACTTCATCAGCATTCTGAGTGTCTTTTCAGAGAGAAAATAGATTCTCCTGTAGGTTTTATTGATGTTACATTTGCTGTAGTCTCAGGAGTGTTTTGAGTGCTGTACACACACACACACACACACACACACACACACACACACACTGATGCAGTCATATCTGAGTGCTGTTTCTTTTATTGATTATTTTTCCAACAACTCAAGGATGCCTCAAACAGGAGCTAACAGCATCTCACACACTTCCAGTTCTAATTTCATTTTTAATGCTGTATTTATGAAATATTTAATGTTTAATTTAATTTATACTTTACTTACCCCACTGGCACATAATTTTACTTATTTTAAACAAAATGCACTTAATTTAGTTTTTTTTTCTTTTTCCCCTAGAAACAAGACTAAATATCTTACGTCAATTTGCTTATCTAATAAATGCATCTTAATTTATGAATTTTTAAGCTATTTTGACTAGAAACAAGACAAAAATACTAAGTAAGATAATCCTTTTTTTGCAGTGTATATATTTAATTCCTGAAAATGATTGATAAATAGTAGTTTAATGAAAAATAGACGATTGTGATTATGGCATAATTGGCTTTGCTACACATTCAAGTCAAACTTGGAATAATTTCAGTTCGCTTCACACCAAGAGCCATTTTTACTCGGTTCTATATAAAGTATCACTTATTAGGTTCTTTTCACATGCTCCCTCAGAAGACAGCTGCCTATGTAGACAGTGAGCAGACACTCGTTGAACAGATGTCGAAAACTTCCCTTGACATTTTTAACAAATTAGCAGGACCATCTGATCGGCATGGTAACGGCCGCTCCGTTAAAACCGCCGGAGTCTAATGAGGGTTAATGGAGCCTGCGGCATAACGACGGTACTTTGCATCTGATTAACGTCACAGAGGCCGGAGTCGTGACAGACTGAGAGATTGCGGATGGTTCTATGACAGTATCAATGTTGTGATTAATTGCTAATGCTCTTATTACAGTATACGGTATACCGTGTCCTAACTACACACAACGCGACAAGATTCCAGCGACAAGCAATTTGGGTGTCCATATCAAACGCGACGCGAAACAATCAATCAAATATCACAGCCAATCAGAAGCATGCGTGGGCGGGATCTCTCTGGAAGCGCTCTGCATTCAGAACGAAATGGATTTAATCTAATTCATAAATATTAAACCTTTTTAACATTATTAAATGGACTGATAACATCTTTGTTATGCTTGTTGGTTCGCAGTGAGTTCACAGTTTTAATATACATTTTGCTTTTATTTATTTTCAAGATCTGAGGTAAACTGTCCGTTCTTGCTTTCAGTATGGCTGTAAATGCCACGCAATATGACATTCAAACTCACATTAGACACGTTTAACTTTGAATAAAGCACATAATCATCTGAGAATTATGACTGTCATATAGTTAGTATGCTGTTGTTCCAGTTGCAACATCGCGAAAATAGAAACCGTTTCTAAAATAGAAATTTTGCGTGTTGCCGTCGCGGTTCGTTAGGACGAAAACTCAGATTAACATGGAAAAGATACATGAGACACTGTGTAAGTGTTTAAATATTCAATTTTCATTCTGAAAATACGTTTCAGAAAGTAGCGCAGCTGCTTTTTAACGGGGTTTCTGGGGTAACGCTGCATTTCTGCTGTTCCATCAGCGCCATCTGCTGTCAGAGAGCGAATGTGCGCTTTCATTCAGCATGTCTCTTTCACTCGTTCTGCTATGTCTACATGAGAGTGCATGCATCTTTTGGCTCATTTCCACCAAGCGGTATGGGTCAGTACAGTACAGTATGGTACGGAACAAACACCCTGATCCAATAGAACCCTTACTTGATAGACGTGGTGTATGCCGGAAAGTAGCGATCGACGATAAAGCGTGACAATCAACACAACTCTGCCTCTTTTGATGAACAATAATATGAACAATAATAACATTAAAAAAGTATAAGTACAATGTATAAGAGGCTTATATAAGAATAAATAAAAACAAAAGCAAACAATTCAGTCAAACGTATGCTACAAAGTCAGCGCTGTACTATGCTAAAGTTGAAAATAAATATATAAAGTTAAACATAACTTTGTGCTCAGGCAAACCGATATGACCAGGAACAAATAATGAATTCACGAGACCACAAATGCCTGTTAAATATACACAAAACTAATTGTATCTCATGTTTAATCACTACAGAGACATCAGAGCCAGCGGCAAATGTTAAAAGAACTAGCCAAGCTAAGGCTGCTACTGTTGAGAAACAGTTATTTTTTTGTGAAAATATAAAATTATAAAATACACTGTTTTTTTGTGTTTGCGCACTCTATATAAGTCCAACACTCATGGACAGCAGAGCGGAATAAGTGAAGGAGAAGCTTTATCTCCTTGTATCACACAAAAGGGACGATTCTAGTCAACCAATCAACGTTCTGCAGTAAGTTTAGCTCCACCCTTTTGGTACCCTTTGCTGTGCTAGGTACCCCAACGGAAGGGTACCAAAAAAGTGGTACGGTACGGTTCGCTATTTTGGTACCATTCACAACTTCTGACAATGGAAACGGACATAACTGACCATATGCACGGAGCGCTATTTAGAACTTCTGGATAAAGATAAGCCAGCTCGTAATCTTCCGGTGAAGCTCATTTTATATGTGCTATATATAGGTAGAGACTCTCACAGAAACCTCTCCTGCCTCATTCTTATCAGAAACTGAGAAACAAAATAGCTGCAACACCAGAAATAATGATAGCGGAATTAACATACTGTTTTATGTTATTA
The DNA here is from genome assembly GCF_936440315.1 of Barbus barbus. Lineage (NCBI taxonomy): Eukaryota > Metazoa > Chordata > Actinopteri > Cypriniformes > Cyprinidae > Barbus > Barbus barbus. The sequence goes on from NC_136759.1 coordinate 1,119,628, forward strand.
AAGAACATATACATTTATATGTAGAGTCTGGTAGCCTAATCCCAGAAAAGTATACTCAGACATGTAACTGTACATTTAATGCTGACATATAAACACTATCCTAACTGTTTAGGCAGTTTGGCTAATCTCTTAAATTACATCATATAATGGTATTCTCCATAATCAACATCTTACCTTCAGCCATGAACACATTTTTAAAATCTTATAAAATTTTAAAGCCTTTAGTATTTCTCAACTCTGTGAAGTAAAATTCACTTTATTAAAGGTTCACTTTTCATTCATGTTTTAGGCTTCTCCTTATTTTTATATTTTAGACATCCATCAATTAGTGATGAAAAAATAAATAAATTGCCGCGCTGGTGGAAACACGAGACCGTGCCGCGATTGCCAAGAGCGGCTCGTGTGTTTAGAGTCCCACAGCAGCAGCTGAAGAGTACTGCGTTTAAACGCACGCAATAGGCCAAAAGCTTGCCGCAAAGCCCCAGCAGGTAATTACCATGAATGTGTCAGGGGGAAATAATGACATATTTGCTATTGGATACATCTATACTGATGCTGTCTAACTCAGTTATTGGCTGTACTGCATAACTGTAGCTTTCAGCCAAGAGGAGATGTCGTCAGGTGGCGTCCAACTTTCACAGGGTGTTTCGACCCTGGACCACAACACCCTCCAGTTGGCGGGTCGGCAGTGGTGGCCAGTCACTGCCCACCTCCTCCTGGCCCCCAGCTCAACTCCTCCCTCCTACTCCAGAGCCAGCAAGACGCTCTCTCTGCTGCCTCACCCAACCTACGAACAGCTGCCTTCCTCTCCCTTCCTGCTATACCCAGAGCTGTGAGTGACTTCCACACAGACTGCGCCGGGAAACCCCTACACCCAACCTCAACCGGAAATAGCCAGGTCTGCCACCCTTTGGCCCTGCACTGCTCAACAAGGTCCTGATACTTGGTGGCTTTCCGCTCATAGGCCTGCTCGCACCCGTCTTCCCACGGGACCGTCAGTTCAATCAAGATTATCTTCCTTGCCTCCTCGGACCATAAGACCACGTCCGGCCTCAGCGATGTTTGCACAACCTGGGGGAAGACTAGCTTCCTTCCCAGGTCCACCCTCATCTCCCAGGATTGTGCTGCTTGCAAGAGGCTCTTTTTTATCTTCTTGGGGGCTGGTGGTTTCTCCCCTTCTCTAATGAACTGAATGGATGTCGCCGGCCTTGTACTGGTCTGGCGCTTTTTCTGCCTCTCCCGCTCCAAGATGTCAGCCAGTGCACTGAGGACCTTGTCATGGCGCCACCTGTATCTTCCTTGGCTAAGAGCTGTTTTGCACCCTGCCAGTATGTGCGCCATTGTTCCCCTCCCTCCGCATAGCCTACACAATGGGTCCTCCCTCATTCCCCATCTGTGGAGGTTTGTTGGTGATGGAAGGGTGTCGTACACTGAACGGAGCAGGAAAGAGATACGAAAGGGCTCCAGTCTCCAGATCTCAGGCCACGTGATCTTCCGCTTCGGCAGGTCCCACTTTGTCCAGGCACCTTGTGCTCCAAGTTCGACGGCCCTAGATCTGCGCCTTTCTTCCTCCAGGTGTCGGACCTCGGCTTGAATCATGTCCCTCCTCTGCCTTGGGTCTGCTTTTCCCCACTGCTGGAAGTGAGTGGAACCGAGTCCTTGCCTCCCTATGCATGGGTTCCCGATGATGTCCTTCAGCTTCAATGCGCTTTCAGCTTGCGCCACTGATGTGCCAGCCACCCATTTGCGTCCTGATCTCGTAGTGACGCCTGCTCTTCTGACTTTTTCATCCCTGGAGTCTTGGTACATCATCACAACCCGGCACTTTGCCACCTTAAACTCTTCCACCACTGATGATAGGGGTAGTTGTACCTGACCAGACCTGGTGTATAACCCTACTGACGTGAAGCTTGGTGGGATTCCGAGCCACTTGCGGAGATGTTTGTTCACTCGCCTCTCGTCTCCTTCCACTGTTGTCATAGGTACTTCATAAATTGTCAGTAGCCACATGAGTCGTGGTAGCAGACCATGCTGGAAAAGCCAGGCCTTGAACTTTCCTGGCAGTCCTGACCCCTCGATCTTACTCAGCCATGCATCTGCCTGTTTCTCTGTCCTGGAAACATTGCATCTGTCGGTCAGGGATGCGTCGTACCATTTCCCTAGGCACTTAATTGGGTTTTCCTCAATTGATGGTATCATCTCCCCCTGTACTCGCAACTGGAACTTGCTGGTCACTTTCCCACTTCTGATCACCATACTTCTTGATTTCCTTGGTTTGAACTTCATCCGAGCCCATGTTGCCACGTCCTCAAGAGCCTTCAGGATCCATCTTGCTTGCACATGGGTTGAAGTTGTTATGGTAAGGTCATCCATAAAGCCTCTTATTGGAGGTTGGCGAGTGCCAGACTCCATTGATGGCCCTCTGGATTCCTTTCCTGCAGCTGTTATGAGCAGGTTCATTCCCATGACAAACAGGATGGGGGAGATGGTACAGCCTGTCACGATTCCCTTTTCAAGGTCCTGCCACTGAGTTGTAAAGTGGGCAGTTTTGAACCGTAGTTTGAATCCTCCGAAGTAGCTGGTAATTATACCCCTGGTGTGGCAGGGGATATGGTAGTGTTCCATAGCCGTGTTGATGAGGCCATGCGGGATTGAACCGTATGCGTTAGCCAAGTCGAGCCAGACAACCGTTAGGTTTCCTTTGCTCTCCTTGGCCTCCCGGATCAGCTGGTTGAGGATGCCCGTATGTTCCAAGCACCCGGAGAAACCTGGAATGCCGCCCTTCTGGACTGATGTGTCGACATATTTATTCTTCACCATGTAGGTAGTCATCCTTTTTGCCAGGACAGAAAAGAATACCTTGCATTCGACACTTAGGAGAGAAATGGTTCGGAACTGACTTATGTCGGAGGAGTCCATTTCCTTGGGTACAAAACACCCCTCTGCTCTTTTCCAGGATGCTGGAATGGTACCTTTTGTCCATATCCTTCGCAACAGTTTCCATAACCTGCGGAGGAGCATCGGGCATCTCTTGTATACTTTATAAGGTATACCGCTTAGACCTGGGGCAGATGCTGAACGGGCTTTCTGCACAATGTCCTGGACTTCTCTCCAAGTTGGTTCACTGGTATCAAGCTCTTCCTCAGGAGTTTCAGCAGTTCTGCTGATCTTTGGGTGTGCACCACAGGCTTGGTTCCTGAGGGCGTCACTGTGGCTCTCCTTAAGGAACTCCTCTACAACTTCCTTAGGGCTGGTCAATCTTCCAGACCTTGCTTCCCCCAGCAGGGTTTTGGTAAACCTGTATGGGTCCTTAATGAACTGAGCCCGCTTGACCTCCTTCTCCTTCCTCAGTTTCAGAGTCCTTTCTGCCCTTCTCAGTCTGCAAAGTTGCCCTCGAAGTCCACTGGTTAGCTCTTTTATGCCCTTCCTTTCTTCAGCACTTGCTGTTCTGAACTGCTTGTTGAGGGTCTTGATCTCCCTCCTCAATTGCAAGATCTCTCTTGCCCTCCTGTTTGGCTGCTTTACCTGAGTTCCGCTGCTACCCTTTCTCTCTTCAGTGCCAAAGCGCTCTCTGGCCATGGTGATGATGATTGTTGTCATACTGTCGATTTTCTTCTCGGCTGTTCCTGCTAATGTGGCTCCAAGAACTCTGTCTAGGTCCCCATCTAGTTGGTTCCATGCAGTGTTGTTGTTTGCTTGGGGCCATTTCACTTTCTCTGCCATAGGTTGGGTGCCTGAGGTAGTGTTAGGAGAGTCCCTCCTGTGGCTTTGGGATGGAGCAGGTGCTGAGAGGTCTCCTGTGCTGTGGGGTGCTTCCTGACTGGAGTCCTCCTGCGTCTCACTTAGTGTCTCCACTATGCGCTGCAACTGCTTCTTCCCTTTTCCACATTGGGTCTTGGATTGATGTATTTTAAGTCCCCTTGCGTTCTTGCAAAGCTTCCCGCAGTGGCATTTTACTTCTAACACTTCCCCTGTAAGTGTGGTTTGGGTGAGCCGTCTCATTATCCGTGTGTTTTCCGTAGCCATAACCATTGTGTCCGTCCTGTTGAGTCTCTCATCCTCCCCCCCTCTCGGGAGACCCTGGGGGTATTGCTCATTGTTCCGTTTTGTAGCTTTGGTTGGTGCCCTCTTGCGAGTGCTGTGATCGAGGTTGCTAGCCTCGCCCACCCACGCCAGTCTTTCCTGGAGGTCATCTGTATTTCCAGCGTCACCAATCTTCCTTGGTTGCCATCCAGCCTTTCCTGGAAGTCACTGGTGACCCAGGGGAAATACTATTGGATACATCTATACTGATGCTGTCTAACTCAGTTATTGGCTGTACTGCATAACTGTAGCTTTCAGCCAAGAGGAGATGTCGTCAGGTGGCGTCCAACTTTCACAGGGTGTTTCGACCCTGGACCACAACACCCTCCAGTTGGCGGGTCGGCAGTGGTGGCCAGTCACTGCCCACCTCCTCCTGGCCCCCAGCTCAACTCCTCCCTCCTACTCCAGAGCCAGCAAGACGCTCTCTCTGCTGCCTCACCCAACCTACGAACAGCTGCCTTCCTCTCCCTTCCTGCTATACCCAGAGCTGTGAGTGACTTCCACACAGACTGCGCCGGGAAACCCCTACACCCAACCTCAACCGGAAATAGCCAGGTCTGCCACCCTTTGGCCCTGCACTGCTCAACAAGGTCCTGATACTTGGTGGCTTTCCGCTCATAGGCCTGCTCGCACCCGTCTTCCCACGGGACCGTCAGTTCAATCAAGATTATCTTCCTTGCCTCCTCGGACCATAAGACCACGTCCGGCCTCAGCGATGTTTGCACAACCTGGGGGAAGACTAGCTTCCTTCCCAGGTCCACCCTCATCTCCCAGGATTGTGCTGCTTGCAAGAGGCTCTTTTTTATCTTCTTGGGGGCTGGTGGTTTCTCCCCTTCTCTAATGAACTGAATGGATGTCGCCGGCCTTGTTTGAATTATTTACTTATAAACTAGTGTCACAAGGATGAGGTTTAGAGCGCGCCTTTAGAGAGAAATGCATGGATTATAATGAAAGAGTATTTGTTTTCGATTTGTTTTATTTCGTTAAGTAGTAATATAAAGCTTTCTATAGCCTAGATATGTTTATCACGTCTGTGAGGCATGTATTCGCTAGTTTTGGTTCATTTTTGTGAAGCGCTCCTGTTCAAGACGAGACGGCAGTATAAAAGCACATTGTTTTTGTTGATATTGTAAGTGCACAAATAAAAGTAGACTTCACTTGTCATTTAGAAAAATAAATAAGGACAGACAACAGCCTATAATACCTACATAGTTAAATACAAATTAAATAAGTTGGTACAGCAATTAAATAGTGCATTCAATATTTTTGAAATGTTTAGATTTGGCTCGTCAGATGATTCATTCCGTTGCTGTCAATCATAGCACTGACTCGCGGCATGATTTAACGGATTCACTCGCGTAAATTTAACATTCGTGTTTGTCATGCCTGAAATGTTATACGTGGACGTTTGGTCCTCTTAGACAAACAAAACTTTTCTCAAAATTGTGAATGGATTATGTAGAGAAACCGAGCAAAGGGCGCTCCCTTATGGCACAGTACAGTTGACCGGAAATGACTGAGCTGGCTTATCCAAAACCAGGACGTAATCGTGCATATGATCAATTGTGTACCGTACCGTAGTGTACTAAACCGTACTGCTCAGTGGAAACAAGCCATTTGACGCAGCATACAGCGGTGTTGTGCATTGTGACCAGTTGATGGGAAAAGTATTCTTAAAATGCATTAAAAAAAATAAAAATAATTTGTAAAAAAAAAAAAATATTTCACGGTATTTTGAATTTCCCACTATAACAATATCGTGCATATTCATTATCATGATATATTGCATTACCGAATGCCGGCACATTTCTAATCACGACTAATGACTCGGACTGTTCTCTCAGCTGCTGTTTTCGCTCGTGTTTTGCAGGAGTGTGTGTTCGTGTACCTGTTGGAGGCGGAGTCTCGGCTGCGATGTGAGGATCCGCCCCATGAGGTGCCACCAGAGGGCAAGCTCAGGTAAGGGCAGATGTCATAATAAAAGCACAGTGTTTTTGAAGGAATGCTGCAATTACATGGACAACAGTAATCTAATTATTAACCTGAATATTGTCTGAATAAGACAATATTATGATTAAGGTGTTTACATGAGTTGCTTTTAGAATATTCCTTTCATGTTCACTTTTTACATTATAGTGCATAGATCGATTATGGCACATGTCATTACGTCCCCACGCGACGCTATCCGACGTCCCCTCTTGAATTTCACGTATAAACATACAGTTCGTTTTCGTTATGGTGCAATATTCAGTTTTGGGTGTTTCATTTTTAATTTTTGGAAAGCTTCAAGTGCAGTTAATTATTTGTCATGCTACTATACATGCAAACAGTGTTGTTGAAGCCATGTTCTTTTGTTTGCCGTCAAACGGTTGATCACTGCCGTGTGTGTATCCTGTCGCAAAATGCGGTGAAACGTCCTGCACGATGGTAATAGTGTGATTAAGGTGTGTACATATCTATACCGCACTTCGATAATGCGACTAAAACAGGAAAACTCCACGTCTTAATTCGATTTGTGTTTTAAAAATCTGTTTACATGGTAGATTCTTAATCAGAGTATTGTCTTAATCGTGTAAAAATAGGAATATTGTTGTCCTTGTAAGCATACTGATTTCTTTTGTGAAACATCTGTTTTTGATCATCCTTTCATTGCATGGAAAATATCAGCTCGGTGAGTTCGTAAAAATAATAATGAAATTTGAAAAAAAGTTAAGCACTGTAGATCAAAAACAGGGACATTTTAAAATATTAAATACCATAACAGTAGTCCTTGAAAAAAATCATAATCAGAATGAGCTTTATTGGCTTGAACATGTCTGAGGTGTTACACTCTTAAAGGAATAGTTCACCCAAAAATGAAAATTCTGTCATTAATTACTCCCCCTCATGCCGTTCCAAACCTGTAAGACCTTCATTCACTAATTACAGTGAGGTCAGGCTGGAGGAGACTAATTGTTGAGCAAAATTGTTATTTTTTGTTTTCTTTGTGCACAAAAAGTATTCTTGTAGCTTCGTAAAATTACGGTGGAACCACTGATGTCACATGGATTATTTTAAAGATCTGCTTGCTACATTTCTGTGCCTTGATGGTGTTAGGATCCTTGCTGTCTATGGAGGATCAGAGAGCTCTTGGAATTCATCAGAAATATCTTAATTTGTGTTCCGAAGATGAACCAAGCTGTTACAGGTTTGGAACGACATGAATGTGAGTAATTAATGACAGAATTTTCATTTTTGGATGAACTATCCCTTTAAAAAATAAAGGTGCTTGAAAGGTTCTTCACAGCGATGCCTTAGAACAGCGATAGGCAACGTCGGTCCTGGAGTGCCGCTGTCCTGTAGAGCTTAGCTCCAACCCTAATCAAAGACACCTGAACAAGCTAATCAAGGTCTTCAGAATTACTAGGGCTACAGGCAGGTGAGGGGTTTTTCAGGGTTGGAGTGAAACTATGAAGGACATCGGCACTCCAGGACCTACCCCTGCCATAGAAGAACCATTTTTGGTTCCACAAAAAAACATTCAAACGTTCTTTAAAGGACCATCTTTCTTGCCTTTTTATAATCTGAAGAACCATCTTTCGCCACAAAGAACCTTTTGTGAAACAGAAAGGTTCTTCAGATGTTAAAGGTTCTTTCTGGAGCCATTTAGACAGAGTTTCTTCGTCAAGCACCTTTATCTTTAAGAGTGTAGTTGTGGTTTTCCGCGTGAGTTAGTAGATGTTTTATATCAGATGAACTGTTGATTCTGTGATGCGACGGATGTTGTGTCCATGTAATATCTTGTGTTCTCGTTGTTGATTTTAAATAAAGACTCGGAGCTCTTTTCTGTCAGAACGCAAGCAACTTGTGTGAAACTCTTTACTTTCACTTTTAATCTACATCACGTCAGGGAAAGACAAAGAAAAAGAAAATATATTTGCCAACAGCACCCCTCCAGTGGTCACTATTTAAAAAAAACCTTTCATGACACACTGCTTAATAATTTAACAGTCTTTAACAAGGGAGGAAAAAACACACATAAGCCCAACAGAGAAAATAAAACATAGTGATAAGAGTGCTTTCCGCCACTCGTGACCCGTCAGTCTCTTCTGATGAAGCGATGTTGTGATCGTGTCAGTCGCTGTCATCCGTTTCTCTCTCAACCCCGATGAACCGACTGATTCCTGTGCTGTGAGAAATGTCAGAATCGAGCGCTTTCCTTTTCTCTCTTCTCTCTGAATAATGGCACACGTCAATCACATCCGACCTCTGCTCCTGTATCTCTCAGTATATCATAACATTCTGGGTTTCTATCATAAAAACGTTCAGGATCGACAAGGATCGAAGCTGTCCCTTCAGTATAAGTGTGTGTGCGCTCAATAGAAACTTTAATGGCGTGTCTAAAACGAGCGTATCATTATCTTTCATCCTGACCTCACATTTCCATTCCGCTAATGTCTCTGATGTCAAGCTGTCAATCAAATCCACAGCACCCGCCTCCCTCTGAAGTGAGCCCCGCCCACTCCCCACCCTCTCTAATTAATTGGCCGCTTGCGGTGATTGACAGTTTTATTTGAGGTTGCCCACGAAAAGAAATCCTGATGGCAGCCGGTTGATCATTACATCACTGACATATCTACAGTCAAACCAAAAATTATAGACAGCGTATATAATGTTTGATATATTTACTAGTGGGTGCAGGACACTATAGTTCATTTCTGTAAGAGAGGAGAGCAAAATAAAGTAAACTGTGACATATTACACCCAAAAATTCTTCATATAGTGGACTACTAGTAAAATATGGGATTAAAAAATATTCAGTCACTTTGACCTGATCATGTTTTCAGTGTTTTTTCTTTAATTGCTAAAGTGATGTTTTTGCACCACAGACTGAACTAAATGAAGCACTGCTTGGTGATTGGTCGAGCTAAACTGGTTTTATCTAATTGTGTTCTTAAATTTAACATCTGACAGCTATTCAACCCAATTCATTACATACCTTTCTATCAGTTATCTGACATTATCAAGATCAATTTGTTCTGACACAGTTTAACTCGTCATATTTTAGTACCATTTTCTAAACTATAACTAATAAACTGTGATATAATGTGAGAAATGTTGAAGGTGTCTGAATAATTTTGGTTTGACTGTAACTTATTAGCCCAAATCGGCCACGCAATGACATTTCCGTGATGGCTCGACATTTGTGAAACATTACCTCTAAAAATGTGTTTATTTTAGCCAGAGTTGCTCACAGAAATGACACCCTGAAGCTTTAATAGGGGCTCTCATTAAAGCGGCTGCGTTTCTGTAGATAAACATGTTCTTGAGCGATCGCTATCTGGGAGAACTCTCTCGCTTCGATCCTCTCTGCGTCGTTACTGACCTGACTTCTCTCTCTTGTGTCTCTCACATGTAAATGTTAGCAGTGTTTCTGCATGATGCATGACGAAGGTCCAGATCTGCACTTCACTTTTGTTTTTTATACATGCACAAGTGTTTCACATCAGCCGATGCTTCAGGAAGCGTTTGTGGCTGAACATTTCAAGGATAAAAAAAAAAAAACATTTAATTGTAAAATGTATATTTTTTATCATCAATTAAAAACCCATGGCATTTCCACAATTTAATATTACATACTAATTTCTATGTTCAATATTTAATATATAATCTTTATATATTTATATCTAATTTACTGTATTATAATAGTTATATTTTTCATTTATTTAAAATGATTTATTACAGTATTAATACTTATTTATATATTCAATATATAATTTCTAATATATAAAAAATGTATAATGATATATTTATAGTATATTATAATATTGTAATGTATAATATATAATTTAATTATAATAGTTATATTTATAATTTATTAATTAGCTTGTGACATTTTGAGAATTAAACATTTACGATTAAAATATTATTTTATTACTAACAGTATTAATACAAATTTACATATTTGATATGTAATTTATAATATATAATTATATATTCATAGTATGTAATATGATAAATTATATTTTATAATGTATGCTATTTAATTTAATGATAAGATCATAATATAATTTACCATTATTTAATAACCTAAGGCACTTTACCAATTAAGCAAAAATTAAAAATTAAAATGGTATTTTATTATTAACACTAATAATGCCAATTTATACATTATTTTTTATATAGATATATGTAACCTATGATAATTTAACAATTAAACATGTCAAATTAAAATATTATTTCATTAATAGTATTAATGCCAATTTATATACTCAATATGTAATTTATAAAATATAATGTAGAATGTAGAATTGAATTATAATAGTTATATTTCTTTTGTGTGGCACACTAAACACACAATATATCTTTCTACTTCACAATTTCATGTTTAATTCAACACATTTTACTGTTTTAAAATGTTAGGTTTTAGTAATTTGTGATGCACTTATGATATTTGTTAGTTTTTAAAAATTTCTATTTAGCTTTCATTCATTTTATTTAATGTTTACTTTTAGCAATTTTAGAAACTAACTTAAACTTATACATTTCATGCTTAATTTAACAACAACAACAAAAAAATAAAGTGAAGTGAAGTGAAGTGACATTCAGCCAAGTATGGTGACCCATACTCGGAATTCGTGCTCTGCATTTAACCCATCCAACACACACACACACAGCAGTGAACACACACACACACACAGCAGTGAACATACACACACAGCAGTGAACACACACAGCAGTGAACACACACACACACACAGCAGTGAACATACACACACAGCAGTGAACACACACAGCAGTGAACACACACACACACACCGTGAACACACACACACACACACACACACACAGCAGTGAACACACACACACACACCGTGAACACACACACACACACACACACAGCAGTGAACACACACACACAGCAGTGAACACACACAGCAGTGAACACACACACACACACACACACACAGCAGTGAACACACACACACAGCAGTGAACACACACAGCAGTGAACACACACACACACACCGTGAACACACACACACACACACACACACACACACACAGCAGTGAACACACACAGCAGTGAACACACACACAGCAGTGAACACACACACACACACACAGCAGTGAACACACACACACACACACACACACACACACACAGCAGTGAACACACACACAGTAGTGAACACACACCGGAGCAGTGGGCATTTATGCTGCGGCGCCCGGGGAGCAGTTGGGGGTTCGGTGTCTTGCTCAAGGGCACCTCAGTCGTGGTATTGAGGGTGGAGAGAGCGCTGGACATTCACTCCCCCCACCTACAATCCCTGCCGGCCCGAGACTCGAACCCACAACCTTTCGATTACGAGTCTGACTCTCTAACCATTAGGCCACGACTTCCCCTATGTAATTATTTGTGGAGAATTATAAGATTGTTATGCTTTATTTCATTTGCCAGAAAACTTTTTAATGTAATTTTATGTACTCCTGACATTTTTATTATTATTTTTTTAATGTTTCTATTTAGCTTTCATTAATTTTGTTATTTCAGTTTTAGTTTTAGCAGTTTCATTACTTAAACTTATTTCAGTTACAGTGTAAAAAAGAGTTGTTAAGTTTGAAAGATTATTAGAGGCACCTTTTCAGTCTTTCTACATCTTAAAATTCACATTAATTCAATGCAGTTTCTTTAGTAACGATCTGTGAATTTTAAAAAAATTTTTTTTTTTTTTTTTTAGCAAATTCTAAGTAAACATATTCTTCCAAAAAAGTTAGATTTTCAACATTTGCATTCTTATTTGCTGAACCGACCTGCTAACTTCAGCATGAAATATCCAGAAATACATGTTTTTGTGAATCACCGAGACGATTTTGTGATTCAGCAGTGAATCATTAACAGTTTTGAAACGCTCAGCCTGCTGTCAGTTACCACTGTAACGCTGTGAAAACGGCTTGAATATTTACGCTGTACTGCAGAGAATCGGTCACGCCTGAACTGAACCGCATATTTAATGTAAAAGACTGGAAAATTGTGTATTTGTGAATTCCCTACAAAAGTAGCAAATAAGAGTGTAGAATTTAAACTCTACATGCATTCAGGGATTTCAGGGATTATTTGATTCACACACACAATATCTGCTTATTATTCAGCACACACACACACACACACACACACACACACACACACACACATGGCACCGGAAGTGCATTGAAATGCGACTGAAAGGGGCGACACCTTTGATTGCGGTTATTTTGGGCGCAGTAACACTCAGAGAGGAAAAAACCCGTTTAACCCTCATTGATCAGAGCTACAGGTCAGAAACAAAAGAGCGGCGTGGGAGAATAGAGACGTGAACACCTGAATGCCATTAGACGTGTGCAGGTGTGCGGAGCAAAGCCATTTATCAGAAACACAGAAACACTTTCATCACACATTAGCATGAGAAAAACACATCTACATCAGAGCACTGACAAAGCATGAAAGACACACACACACACACACACACACACACACATACACACACACACACACACACACATCATTAGTCATCATTCATCAATGATATCTGAGATATACTCCATTCATAAACCATTATTTACTCACCGGCATGTTGAATGTCTTTTTAAATGCATTCTCATGTACGTTCAAGAGTTTAGGGTCATTAAAGCTACATTTATTTGAAAATAAAAAAATAATAAACTGAAATATTATTCTAATGTAAAACAGCTGTTTTCTCTGTGAATATCTGTTAAAGTGTAATTTATTTCTGTGATCTGCAGCTGTATTTTCAGCATCATTACTCCAGTCTTCAGTGTCACATGATCTTCAGAAATCATAATAATATACTGATTTACTGATCAACAAACATTTCTGATTATTATCAATGTTGAACACAGTTGTGCTGCACAATATTTTTGTGGAAACTGTGATACATTTTATTTTTCAGGATTCACAGATGAATAGAAAGTTCAAAAGAACAGCATTTATTTGAAATATAATCTTTTGTAACATTAGAAATGTCTTTACTCACTTTTGATCAATGAATTAATGAATAAAAGTATTAATTTTTAATGTTTTTGTTCAATAATAATGTAAAAACTAATGCAAACCATTGTTGCATTTTATTTACTCTAATTTTATTGTTTACTGTTAACCGTGTCAGGGTTATAAAAGTTAACTAAAACTAAAACCATACAAATGTATTCAAATAAAATAAAATAAAAAATAATAAACTTTATGGGAAAAAAAATCATCTAGTTTCCAAGGCAGCATTTTTCACTTGTTTAGTTTAACTTAAAGTACTAAAAAAATAAAGGAAAATAAAATAATTAATAGACATTAAAAAATAAAAAAATATATATTATAAACTATAATAGTACTAAAGTAATGCAGTAATCTGCGCTGTATGTTCACAGAATTGCTTGTGAGTTTCCAGTTCATCTCTGCTACAGTTTTCTTAAGTGTGTGTGTGTGTGTGTGTGTGTGTGTGTGTGTGTGTGTGTGTGTGTGTGTGTGTCCAGTGTCTAATCACACTACATAGTCATGTTGTCATGGGAACTGACGTGACGCAGGACTTTAGTTTGCTGTGTGGGTGAGAAACCTGTCATCCTCTCTCTCTCTCTCTCTCTCTCTCTCGCTCTCTCTCTCTCTCTCTCTCGCTCTCTCTCTCTCTCTCTCTCTCTCTCTCTCTCTCTCTCTCTCTCTGTGTTTCTTGCTCTTCTCCTGGAGAATGTTCTGGAAATCTGGAAAACTTTCCACCCTTCTGCAGACCAGGAGGACAGTTGTGATGACAGATTGTCTCTCTCACACACACACACACACACACACACGCACACACGCACACACACACACACACACACACACACACACACACACACACACACACACACACACACACTCTTCACTGTCCAGTACAAAACTATTTGATACTGTAGGAGAAAGATTTATTCTTTGGCCAAGTGTTTGTATTTTCAAGTTAAAGTTCTTTTATTTGTGGTTTAACTCTTTAATTGTATTTTACACACACACACACACACACACACTCTCTCTCTCTCGGCTAAAGACTAAATGTTTCTCAGGTATATTTTATTAATTGTATATATAATATTTTCATGTATGTATTTTCAGTTTTTTATTAGTAATTGTGTTCTGCTTTTGTAATTTTTATTACTTTTTAAAAATATTACTGTATCATATTATATACTGTATTTGAGTTTAAGTTCAGTCTTAGTTTTTATTAGTTTCCAGATACTAATTAGTGTTTCACTTAGTTGCCAAGGTTTCTAATTTGCATTTAAAGTTTTTCAATAATGGATAAAAGCATCCATTTATTTTACTTTATTTTAACATATTTTCTTTTGGCATATGTTAACATTTTAAAATTTTATATAATTTTAACACATTTTATTTTATTTCAATTAAATATTCTAAATACTTATAGTTAAGGTTCATTTAGGTTAAGTTTTTCATCTAATATTAATATTAATATATAATTTTATTTATTTTATTTCTGTCATTTAGCAAAATTACTTTGAATAGTATTAGTTCAATTACATTTGTATTATATTTAATTTATATTTACATATTTTTAATTTTATTTTACTTTTTTTTTATATAGTTCTCATTTTATTTAACAATAATAACCCAGGTATTATTTTCCAGAAGGCAACACAGTGTTTGTGTGTGTTTGTTGAGTCTTGTCTCTGTGTTTACGGGATTTTCTGCGGCTCCGTCTCGTTTGATGTGAAATCGGAGAGCTTTGATTGTAAGATTAGACGTTATACACCTTTATGAGACTTCAGACGGATGGAGGAAAGCCAACAAAAGCAGCGTCTCTCTCTCTCTCTCCTCTCTTCAGAAGCGTCTGGTCAGTAATCTGACTTCTGGACCTTCAGCTTCTCCACACAAACTTCAGGTCGAAGCCAGAGAAAGAGAGCGATACACACAGACAGGGTGTAAATTGGTTTTCTCCAGCTGAATGGCTCTGGCTGTGAAGCAGCAGTGCATGATGGGATACCGTCAGCATTTCTTTGTAAAGCCTTTTAAAGTGGAACAGATCAAACTTTGCCTCTTTTACTGATTCTTCCTCACTGATGTTCTTTAATTCCCTGCAGAGTCAAATACTGGTGAACTGCAGGGGAAATAAAGCAGCTTTTACAGCGATGAGCTCATTTCTACATAAAAATAGCAACAAAAAACACGTTTTCAGGTCACATTCGCTTATTTCAGTGACCTTATTCAATATGCTTCATAAAACTATATTGCTCACACTTAAGTCTCTAATTCATTTAATTAATTACATTTTTGTTGCAAAATAATTTTAAATAAAAATGTTTTCAGTTCAATAGTTTTACTAGGTTTTTGTATTAGTTTTATTGTAAAATATGTGGCTGTCAAATAAATAAATGTAAAAGTATCATTGTTATTGACCGTTTTTGTATTATTTTAATCGTTTATGCTAATTTGCTCGATTTATATTATAGTTATTTTACATTGATTGTACTTATTTTGAACTGCTTTGACAATACAAATGCACATTAATAATTGAAATAAAATTAAAATAAAATTAAAAACTGATTAAATATAAATAAATGTGTTGTTATTTTTAGTGCTGTCAAATGATTAATCGTGATTAATCACATCCAAAATAAAAGCTTTTGTTTACATAGTGTATATATATATATGTGTGTGTACTGTGTATATTTATTTGTTATGTATATATAAATGCATGTATATATTTAAGAAAAATGTTACATTTATATATTATAATATTAATTTTAGTTGATCATTTTACTAGTTGTTAAAAACATTTTCTAATACATTATTAAAATCAGAAGTTGTATCTGTGAAAAATATTTAATTAATCTGACAATTGTAGCAGTTCAATTTTAATAAATACTGTAACAAATATATCATTGTTATTTAATGTTTGTTAATGCATGTACTAATGATAAATTATTATAAATTGTTACCAAAAATAATAATAATTTTTATTTCCTTTCTTATATTCAAATATATTATAAATAAATAGTTTAAATATAAAAAATATGAAGCTAATGCATTGTGCAGTGCATTACGATTGTGTATGTTATAGTGCTGTATTGCATTTCAATCCAGTTTTGTGTTTAAATGTCTTAATGTTTGATTAAACAGCGGGGCAAGAAAGGGATTATTGCTGGTTTATTTGTTGCACTGGAAATGAAAGATCAAGTTGAGAACGGTGCATTGTGGGATAGGGTGTGATCTGTTTTGTATGTAGATCACACAGAAATGCTGTAGTTTCTGCAGAAGAGCAGGAGTGAGTGTGGACCGGCTGCTTGTGTGATTTTTGTGTGTATTTAACATGGTAGCTGATGCTGGGCTCTTGTGTGTTCATTCATTAAGATAAAGTCAGATTTCACGGCGGCTGCACGGCTCTGTTTACTGGCGTGAAGTGATTTCTCAGAGTTTGTTCATGTTTTTTTTTCAGAGACGCGGTGAAGCAGCAGAAGAGACTGCAGTGCTCCGGCCTACCCTCAGCAGAACTCCATCAGAAACAGAGCAGCTCGCTGAGCACACCACTACCAGCCCACAAACGAGGTGTGTGTGTGTGTGTGTGAGAGAGAGAGAGAGAGAGCGAGAGAGAGAGTGTGTGTGTGTGTGTGTGAGAGAGAGAGAGAGAGAGAGAGAGAGAGAGAGTGTGTGTGTGTGTGTGTGTGTCTGTGAGAAAAATTGTGTGTGTGTGTGTGTGTGTGTGTGAGAGAGAGAGAGAGAGAGTGTGTGTGTGTGTGTGTGTGTGTGTGTGAGAGAGAGAGAGAGAGAGAGAGACAGAGAGAGTGTGTGTGTGTGTGAGAGAGAGTGCGAGCGAGCGTGTATGTGTGTGTGAACAAGAGACTCGATTTTTCACGATGGTGTAAAAGCACAGAGATAGTATGATAATGAAAGAAGTTTTAAAGATTGAGAAATTTTCATTTACACCGCTGAACTTTTAGCCCACTTTCATCAGATTTTCCTAGTTTTCCATCAACCTCTCGCTCTCGCTTTCTCTTTTCCCATGGCGACTATCGCTATGTAGGACTATTTTTACCAGAGTAACAATACAGCCTTCAGAATCTTAGACTGCAAACATAAAGAAACCGTGTGTGTGTGTGTGTGTGTGTGTGTGTGTGTGTGAGAGAGAGAGTTCATTAACGCGTGTGTGTGTGTGTCACTGTGTGTGAATGTGTGTGTGTGTGCTTGCAAAACAATTTATTTCATTCTCTTATTTTTTTTAACATGTATATTAAATTCAAGTTTATTTGTACAGCGCTTTTTATGATACAAATCATTGCAAAGCAGCTCTACAGGAATTTAAGTTTCCACAATATATTTATATATTGCAGAACCTTAATATATTTAACTTATGGCAATATTTGGTAATTGTGTATGTTGTCTGAGCGTTGGCATCCTCTGAGGTCCTCTGAGGGGTTGGCATCATCTTTTCTCAGGTGTTCGGTCATCTCAGATCATTTAAGGGTTGGATCCAGACTGAAGCTTCTGTCATTCCTAGTTACCACGGGATGTTAATCAACAGAGAAACAAATAGAGACATAATTAGTGTAGCTGCTGTTCCATCTAAGCAAAAATGATTTGTTCAACCCAAGCTAAAGAATAATAATAATGTACATTTGATCAGATATAACTGCAGTACAAGATTATAAGATGCATTATGTGAATGCTTGGCTAAAGAGATGTGATCTAGATTTAAACAGAGAGAGTGTGTCTGAACCCCGAATGTTATCAGGAAGGCTATTCCAGAGTTTGGGAGCCAAATGTGAAAAAGCTCTACCTCCTTTAGTGGACTTTGCTATCCTAGGTACTACCAAAAGTCCAGAGTTTTGTGACCTTAGAGAGCGGGTTGGATTGTAGCGTGGTAGAAGATGAGTTAGGTATGCAGGAGCTAAACCATTTAGGGCCTTATAGGCAAGTAATAATAATTTGTAAATGATACGGAACTGAATAGGTAGCCAGTGCAGAGACTGTAAAATTGGGGTAATATGATCATATTTTCTTGACCTGGTAAGAACTCTAGCCGCTGTATTTTGGACTATCTGTAGCTTGTTTATTGAAGATGCAGGACAACCAGCTAGCAGTGCATTACAATAGTCCAGTCTAGAGGTCATGAATGCATGAACTAGCTTTTCTGCATCAGAAACAGGGAGCATGTTTCGAAGCTTGGCAATGTTCCTAAGATGGAAGAATGCTGTTTTTGTAACATGGGAAATATGATTTTCAAAGGACAAGTTGCTGTCTAATATACCACCCAGATTTTTGACTTTCGAGGACGTGACAGTGCATCTGTCTAGTTGCAAATTGTAATCCAAGAGATTCTGTGTACTGTTTTTTTTTTTGGTCCAATAAGTAATATCGCTGTCTTATCTGAATTTAATAGGAGGAAATTATTGGTCATCCAATCTTTTAAATTTTTTACACAATCTATTATTTTAGATAGTTGAGAAGTTTAATCTGGTCTTGTTGAGATATATAGTTGAGTATCATCAGCGTAACAATGAAAACTAATCCCATATTTTCTAATAATATTACCAAGGGGCAACATGTATATTGAAAATAGCAGAGGACCTAGGACAGATCCTTGTGGTACTCCATACTTTACTGGTGATAATTGAGATGACTCCCCATTTAAATGAACAAAGTGGTAGCGATCGGACAGGTAGGATCTAAACCATCTTAAAGCCTGTCCTTGAATACCAATATATTTTTGTAATTGATCTATGAGTATGTCATGGTCTATAGTGTCGAACGCAGCACTAAGATCAAGTAATACTAGCAATGAGATGCAGCCTTGGTCTGAAGCAAGAAGCAAGTCATTTGTAATTTTAACAAGTGCAGTTTCTGTGCTATGGTGAGGCCTGCAACCTGACTAAAATTCTTCATAGAGATCATTTTTTTGCAAGAAGGAACACAATTGAGCAGACACAACTTTTTCTAAAATTTTAGACATAAACGGAAGATTTGAAATGGGTCTGTAATTTGCCAGTTCATTAGAATCTAGTTGTGGTTTCTTAATAAGAGGCTTAATAACCGCCAGCTTGAATGGTTTTGGGACGTGACCTAAAGATAACGATGAGTTAATAATATTGAGAAGCGGTTCTTCTGCTACAGGTAACAACTCTTTCAGTAGTTTAGTGGGTACAGGATCTAATAAACACGTTGTTGGTTTAGATGCACTGATAAGTTTATTTAGCTCTTCCTGTCCTATAGTTGTAAAGCACTGCAGTTTTTCTTTGGGTGCGATGAATGAAGCTGAAATACTAGACGCAGTAGAATCTACATTTGATATTGTATTTCTGATGTTATCTATTTTATCAGTAAAGACATTCATAAAGTCATTACTATTAAACTGTGAGGGAATATTTAGATCGGGCGGTGTCTGTTTATTTGTTAGTCTATCCACTGTGCTAAATAAGAGCCTTGGATTGTTTTGGTTATTATCTATGAGTTTGTGGATATGCTCTACCCTGGCAGCTTTTAGAGCCTGTCTATAGCTGGACATACTGTTTTTCCACGCAGTTCTAAAAACTTCCAAGTTAGTTTTTCTCCATTTGCACTCAATACGAGTTTCTTTCTTGAGAGAATGGGTATAACTGTTGTACCATGGCGCAGTACGGTTTTCTCTAACCTTTTTCAATTTGAGGGGGGCAACAGCTTCTAATGTATTAGAGAAGATAGTGCCCATGTTGCTAGTCATTTCGTCTAGTTCATGTGTATTTATGGGTACACAGAGCAGTTGAGATAAATCAGGCAGGTTATTTGTGAATCTGTCTTTGGTGGCTGGAACAATAGTTCTGCCCGAACGATAACGCGGAGCCATATAATTAATATCAGTAATACACAGCATGCACAATACAAGGAAATGATCAGTAACATCATCACTTTGAGGTACGATATCTATATCGTAAGATCAAGTCCATGCGATATAATTAAATCTAGCGTATGATTAAAACGATGAGTGGGCCCGGTGACGTTTTGCTTGACTCCAAAAGAGTTTATTAGGTCAGTAAACGCAAGTCCTAACGCATCATTTGTATTATCAACGTGAATGTTAAAATCTCAGACAATTAGCAGTTTATCAACATTAACCAATAGATCTGAGAGGAAATCTGCAAATTCTTTTAGGAAATCTGTATATGGCCCTGGCGGTCTATACACAGTAACCAGAGCAAGAGACAGGAGAGATTTCTTTTGCATATCTAACAGTGTAACATTAAGCAGAAGTATTTTGAATGATTTAAACCTCCTGTATCCTGTTTTCTGAGTAACATTGAGAATATCACTATATATTGTTGCCACACCGCCGCCACGACCAGTCTGACAGGGCTCATGTTTATAACAGTAGCTTGGTGGAGTAGACTCATTTAGACCAAAATATTAATAGAGTAGAGTACATCAAAATTATCATCTGTGATCATTTCATTTACAATAACTGCTTTGGGTGCGAGTGATCTTATGTTTAGGAGCCCAAGTTTTAAAAATAGTTTTTGTTCATTTCTTTTTCATTTTTCTGGTTTAATCACCAGAAATTGTCTTACTAGAAATTGACTTACTAGTCAGATGGAGCGTAGCGTCCTGGAGATGTTGTCTGACAGGAGTTGCGCTCCGACTCTGCTGGGGTGCAGGCCATCAGCACGGAAAAGCCTAGGATGCTCCCAGAAAATATTCCAATTATTAACAGAGCAGTTTCTGTTCTTTACACCATGACAATAACCATTCGTTTAAAGCAAACAGTCTACTGAACCTTTCGCTTCCTCGTCGATACGTGGGAAGCGGTCCTGACACGATGATCGTTGTCATGTATATACACTGCCCTCCAAAAGTTTGGAAACACCCCTGGCAAAGTGTGGTTTTGGACGATATCAGCATAAATACTTATAATTTTTTGGTGCAAATACATTAAAGTAACTTGACATTATCATTGAAGATCAGCAATAACACATAATAATGGCAATATATACATGCCCCTTTACCAGCTGAGATGCCTGGTTACTGGTTTAAACTTGGCCCAGGTTTTTAGAAGATGTTTGGGTCAGCACACCTTAATACTGTAGCTTCAACACTTGATTGCCAATTCAACGTCAATGTTTGAATAAACTGACAGCTCGGATGCCCAGATTCTGCTGTAATAGCTGCTAATGCTGGATATTTTGATGAATCGAAAATTTAATTTTTTTCTATGTATAAACTGTTTATGTAATAAATGTTTTTGTAGTTTGTGTTGTCCCTTATCAGTGCAAAATTATCACAAATTAAAAAGGATTCATGCCAATATCGTCCAAAACCCCACTTTTCCAGGGTGTTTCCAAACTTTTGGAGGGCAGTGTATATATTTGTATTATTTGTTTGGTCGCATCACATTGCATATATAAAAATAAATATATATGTATTTCTATATAGTATATCAATATATAGATTTGTTTGTTTGTTTTAAAGAGACAGTTCATCTCAAAAAAGACAATTTGCTAATTTACTCATCGTCAGATCATCCAAGATGTAGGTGACTTTTTTTTCTTAAGTAGAACTTTTTATGAAATTAAAAACTGAGTCAAAGGCTGAGAATTAGTGTCTGGTTTTGTAGATTTGGTTTGTGCTTCTGCTGTTTGAGTGACAGCTTCAGAAACTGTGTGACAAGGAAAGATTCAGCGTGTAAGCAGCTGAAAACACTGTAAGATCTTCTTTACTGCTCTACTGAAGAACAAAATCACCTACATCTTCGACGGCCTGAGAATGAGTAAAGAGTTGCAGTGATTCATCTCTTTCTGTCTCTGTGTTTTCAGCGCTCATCATTCCTCTGGTGGACGCTGATGAAGGAAAGGTGATCTCTCTGATTCTGGTGAGATCTGCTGTAATTTCACACACAATAGTGCTGTAATGATGCCTGTGATTTCTCTCTCTCTCTCTCACCTCTGAACCAATGAATCAGTGAATGTCGTGCGATTCCTCTCTTTGAATCATCCGAAATTCATTATAGCTCGTATTTTTAACAAGCTGCCTAATCTAACGGTTTTACAGGCGGCATTTGTCCAATTAAAGTGTTTATTTCTAACCGAGTAATAAAACTTTATGATTTTATGAGATTTTTGAGGGCAGGGGAGACGCTTTATTGCTGCGGCCGTGACACGTCATAAAAGAAACGATTGTGACGGAGCAGAACACATCAAGGACATGTTTGGAGATTCTACAGATTCTTATTTATACTGTATATAATAGGCAAGTTTATTTATATAGCACATTTCATACACAGTGGTCATCCAAAGTGCTTTACATAAAAGAAAGTGAAATAGACATTAAAATCAATAAAAACATGGAAATAAAAACAAGGAATTTTAAAATGATATAGAAATTGATTTAAAATAAATTTAAAGAAAACGATTATACATAAAATAATATAATTATTTATACATAAATAATATAAATGATATGAAAATAAATATATACATGTAAATATGTTCAAAATAAATTCTGTATGTGCATGTCTTTATATATACATAATAAATATACACAGTACACATACATATATTATGTAAACAAAAACTTTTAATTTGGATGCAATTAATCGCGTTTAATTGTTTCCCAGTTTTTTTATTATTAGTTTTCTATTTCTTCTTTCTTTTTATTATTTTTTAAAATATTTTTAATTACGTCTATATAGTATTTTTTATTTTTTTATTAAAAAAGCTTACCCCTTTAGACTTGCACTCTATTCTTTGCTTGTTTTCTTAAAAAAAAAAAACTAACACTAGCTTCTCTATTCTTTTTGTATTTTATCTCTCT
>NC_136759.1:1147500-1212500 GCF_936440315.1 Barbus barbus
ATGTTGTTATATCCAGTCTGGTGTCGTTGAACCGTGCCGCAGTGTCCTTCTGGTAATTAAACATCTGAAGTGTTTCTGTGAGCCGGAGGAACAGAAGCAGAGGAATGAAAGCCTGTCGTTTGTCCTTGTAGTGTTCACTAAAGAGTGTGTATGTCGTCAGAAAACATCACGAACACGACAGAGAAGAAATGAAACAGATCTAAATCTGAAGGCCGTTTAGAAGCGGCCAGAGTTATTAGTTTTTTTATGAAAATAGATGTGAAGATCAGAAAAAGGGATTGAGATTCCATTCCTGTCTTTACAGATCAAAGGACTGAGATATGAAAATGAGATGTAGTTCAGTCTGTATGTGAAATTTAGCTAGGAACCAAAAACTAATTTAGTTCCATTTTACTATTTCTTTTTCAAGTAATCAAACAATAAAAAAAGAAAACATCTTTAAAACGAAGAAAAGTCACTTACAAAACGAGATTAGATTAAAGAGATTTAACATTAAATGAATCTGACCAAAATGTCTCTGTGCACAGACAAGTGAATGAATCTTCCTCAGAAGAGACAAAAACAGCAACTCACTTCAATGACTGAGTATATTATAATTACGTCCATAAGCTTTTTGTGAAATTTGGAGTCACTCATTAATCTGTTGTTTGAGCTCTTCATATTTAAGGAGAGAGCTAAGTACCTTCATATTAAACTGAGATTGAAATCCATGGTAGAAGAAAGTAGTTCTGCACACAGAATGTTTTATAAGACACTTATTTGTGCCATTGAATTGTTGTATAAATGCAATATCACACTATGAGCCATGTGATATCGCTCTATATCAGCACGGCTGTGATTTTACATAGATTTACACTTTCTAGATAAACATTACCACCTGTGAATGTCAGAATGAAAGTAACACTGTTTATATTGTGTGTGTGTGTGTGTGTCGTCAGCTCACCGTGGCCTGTAAGCGAGTCCGAGACATTCAGAGATGCTCCAAACAGCCACACGCTCAATCCCACAATGCACCAGCGGAGCCCAAAGCCAGCACACAGGCGGAGGACTACAGAGAGCTCGACCGCAAGATCCTACGGCTGTGTGGTGAGAAACACACAACACACACACCTATGTTACTGTAGCATTAAAGAGCTCTGA
Organism: Barbus barbus; assembly: GCF_936440315.1. NCBI lineage: Eukaryota > Metazoa > Chordata > Actinopteri > Cypriniformes > Cyprinidae > Barbus > Barbus barbus. The sequence goes on from NC_136759.1 coordinate 1,148,641, forward strand.
AATAAAAGCATTTGATGTTCTATGTGCAACATAGGCTCATTGGAAATACATGCCTCTACCTACATTCCTGCGAAACTCAAAAAACTTGCCTATAGACACGAATCGCTGCAGTTTCCAGTTGAAATGAACACTTAAAATTGTATTTCCTTTCACACAAAATATGATTTGCAGGTCCACAGTTTCGGTTAATGAAGCCTAATTTACGCATAATTACGTGAGGAATATTAGGTTATGAATTCAAAACAATTTTAACATGCTGTGAGATTTGAAAACTGATACTTTTGAATGTTGTCCTCGATATACAGCTTCATATGCATGAGTTTTCCAACCCTGTGAAACTACGGTTCTATAAAGTTCAAGTTCAATTTATTTATGTAGCACATATAAGAACAGCCACACGACTGACCAAAGTGTTGTACAGAGATTCAGAAAAGAATAAAATAAAATGTAGAATTCAGCACAACTAAACACAATTAAAACAGGGTCTACCCAATGATATAATGACTAAAATTTAATAAAACATGAGAAACAGAGTACACACACTTAGAAGACAAAATACTAGGCAAAGACCATAACAGAAAATTATTTATAAGCCAGGGAAAACAGATACAGTATGTTTTTAGGAGAGACTTAAAAGTGGTAAGAGAAAACAGCTCAGATCTGCATAAGGAAGTGAAAAGAGCACGGCTGCATCAACAAATGCGTTTTTATATCACTTTTGTATTTGTTAACACTATCGGGTAGGTTTAGCTTTTAGCGACACTCAGATATTTGAAATATGAACCATCACAATACATACCTGAAGCAACGTAATACAAACACAGCAATACGTGCTAGAGATATATTGATACTGATGTGAGTATCAAAAGTATTGATACTCAAATAAAAAATATCGATACTAAGGTGTGTTTTATTTACCAGTGATTTTGTTTAACCAAATAAATTTGATGCGTACAATATGCATTGAATTGTACGAATAACCTATGTTAGTGAATAGCTGTGTATTGGAACTATTTTCCTGCTCATCTGATCACACGCAAATGTTGGTTGCAAGGCAGACTCAATCAGTCACAGAGAGCGTTTACTCACTTCTGACAGTGCATTCAAACAGAGCTGCGTTTCCCAAAAGTGTCATAAGAAAGCACTGATGCTTTTGGGAACGGCAGCCCAGAATAATGCTTATCAGAGGATTATATTTTATACATTATATATGTTTGAGTTATTTCACAATAAACAAATTTAAATTGTAGCCTGCATAGGTTGTGCAATTACATTTAAATTGAACATTAAAAACTGTAATGTTAGTATAAATCATACACTGTCAGAATAAAAAGGTTGTATTTTATTCATGCAACAGCCTGTCACTGACAGTCCCTAATGGAAATGAACCATGGTTTTACTAAAGTGACTTTAGTATTTGTAGATTTCCATTGTTACCACTACAGTAAACATATTTTAACCATGTGTAAACTAAAATATAACCGAATAAATTGCAATTAAGGCATATTGAATGTTAAAATGCGCTTCAAATATAAAGTTAAGTGGGTATCATTACCCATTTTACTCTTAGTAATTTAATAATGAAATTTAAAATTTCAGATTAGAAGTATCGTATTGGTATCAATATCAAAATCATTGACGATACCGGTCTTTAAAAGTATCGGTATCGTCAATACTAGTCTTTAAAATATCTGTATCGGTATCGATATCGATGATACTGGTCTTTAAAATATCTGTATCGGTATCAATATTGATGATACTGGTCTTTAAAAGTATTGATATAGGTATCGGTATGGGTATCGGTATTGATGTCAATGATACTGGTCTTTAAAAGTATTGATATAGATATTGGTATGGGTATCAGTATCGGTATCGATATCGACGATACTGGTCTTTAAAAGTATCTGTATCGATATTGACGATACTGATCTTGAAAAGTATCGATATCGTCAATACTGGTCTTTAAAAGTATCCATATTGATGATACTGGTCTTTAGGGGAAGTCGTGGCCTAATGGTTAGAGAGTCAGACTCGTAATCCAAAGGTTGCGGGTTCGAGTCTCGGCTGGCAGGGATTGTAGGTGGGGGGAGTGAATGTCCAGCGCTCTCTCCACCCTCAATACCACGACTGAGGTGCCCTTGAGCAAGACACCGAACCCCCAACTGCTCCCCGGACGCTGCAGCATAAATGGCTGCCCACTGCTCCGGGTGTGTGTTCACGGTGTGTGTGTGTGTTCACGGTGTGTGTGTTCACTGCTGTGTGTGTGTGTGTTGGATGGGTTAAATGCAGAGCACGAATTCCGAGTATGGGTCACCGTACTTGGCAGTATGTCACTTCACTTTTCACTTCACTTTAAAAGTATCTGTATCAGTATAGATATCGATGATACTGGTCTTGAAAAGTATCGGTTTCGTATTGAAAACAAAATAAGTGGTATCGGCCATCCCTAATATGTACCTATTTCGACGTAACAAAAACGTGCCAGGGTCACGTATTAAACCCACATTTTAGCGCCACTCACTGGACATTTTACTTTGAAACTGCCACGAAACGTGCAGTAGGGTACGTAATAACGGTGCTGCAGAAATGCATTTAGAGGCACATATTTCGAATGAGCCTCAGTTGTCTATGTGACATAATGTAATGTAAAAACTCACTCATTGTAAGTGTGTGATTGACAGGTGAGCTGTATGATCTGGACGCTGTCTCCCTGCAGCTCAAAGTCATCAATTACGTAAGTACAGACTCATAACCTGAGCTGGGTAGATTACTTACAAATTCTAATCCGTTACTGAATCCAAATTACATGACAAAAATTGTAGTTAGTAGCGTAATCCATTATATTACCCATTTTAGATTATGTAATCAGACTACTTTTGGATTACTTTATCACATTGATTTAAATAGAATAATCTTGTACCATATAAATATAAAAATACAAAGAGTAAGAAAATATGTTCCATTGGTTGTTATTAACAACACAAAGTGCATTAAATATGACATTATTTCAAACTGGGTTTGTGAAAGAACTGCAAGGGGTTTATGAGTTTAATGAAAAGTTAATAATTAATGAAATCATAAAAATGCTGAAACAAATCATTTTAAAATGAATCGAAATAAAACATGAAATATTTTCTTTGGTTACCTGCATGTCATGTGACCATAACCAATGTCAGAGAACCGTGAACGTGCATTATTAAAATATTTATTTTAAAATCTCAGGGGTAATTCATATATAAATATATTAGGTGAAAGAGGATCAGATGATCCTCTGTGTTCTGAGGTCCTGCGCCGATCAGCTCGCTGGTTTGTTCACTTCCATTTTTAATGAGTCCCTTGCTACCTCCGTGGTTCCCACTTCATTCAAAAAATCCATTATTATCCCTGTGCCGAAGAACAATAAACCCTCTTGCCTGAATGACTATCGCCCAGTTGCCCTCACATCTATAGTCATGAAGGTTTTTGAGAGACTTGTAAAGAGCCACATCTGCTCCTCCATACCCGATACTTTGGACCCTCTTCAGTTGCCTATCGCCCAAATAGATCCACGGACGATGCCATTTCTCACGTTCTCCACTCTTCCCTCACACACTTGGACAGCAACAATGGGAATTATGTAAGGCTGCTATTCATTGACTATAGCTCAGCTTTCAACACTATAGTCCCCATCAAGCTGGCATCTAAACTCACAGACCTCGGCCTAAACTCCTCACTCTGTGACTGGATTCAAGACTTCCTCACCGGCAGACCTCAAGTGGTGAAAGTTGGCCAGTTCACCTCAAACTCCATCACTCTGAACATAGGAGCCCCACAGGGCTGTGTCCTGAGTCCCCTGCTCTACTCTCTCTACACGCATGACTGCGTGTCCTCTCACAGCTCCACATCCATTGTCAAATTCGCTGATGATACTGTGGTTCTGGGCCTCATCTCCAACAACGATGAGACCGCATACTTGGATGAGGTAGAGAGACTCACATCATGGTGCCAGGACAACTGTCTCTCTCTGAATGTGAGCAAAACTAAAGAGCTGATCATGGACTTCAGGAAGAGACAGCAGCAGCCCTACACTCCTCTTATGATCAGTGGGACCCCTGTGGAGAGGGTGAGTAGCTTCAAGTACCTCGGTGTAAACATCTCCGAGAACCTGACTTGGACTACACACATCCAAACACAGGTTAAGAAAGCCAGGCAAAGACTGTACCATCTGCGACAGCTGAGGAAATTCAGGGTCTCACCAGCAATCCTGAAAACTTTCTATTCAGGGACCATAGAAAGTGTATTGACTCAGTGCATCTCAGTGTGGTATGGAAACAACTCCAATCAGGACTGCAAAGCACTACAGAGAGTTGTGCGCTTAGCTGAGCGCATCTCAGGGTCTGCTCTCCCCTCTCTGCAGGACATCTACCTCAAACGCTGCAAAAATAGAGCTGTCAAAATAATCAAGGACTCTAATCACCCTGGTAACCAGCTATTCACTTTGCTTCCATCTGGTAAGCGCTTCCGTAGCCTGATGGCAAAAACTGAGAGACTTAGGAGGAGCTTCTTCCCCCAGGCCATCAGGCTCCTAAACTCTAACTCTGTGTCATAACATCACTTGACTCCATGTAAATATCACTATATCAATAAGCTATTCATAATTTTTCTCTACCTCATATTGCTGCTATTATATACCCTGTACAACTTTTTGCACATTATTTTTGCGCATTCCTCTTATTACTATTTAAGTCAACAACATACTGACCTGCACATTTATATTATTTTTTTATCTTATTTTATTTTATTATTATTATTTTTTTAATGTTTTGTACTTCTCCTTCTTAATATTTGTATCTATATAATTGCACTGTCCTTGGAGCGGACCTGACCTACATTTCACTGCTGGTTATACCCTGTATAATTGTGTATGTGACAAATAAAACTCTTGAATCTTGAATCTTGATGACAAAAAAGTTGGTGAATTTGAGCATTCTAATGTGTTTGAAAGACAAACGCCTTTCAAAGTAATACATGGTAAAATAACTGAATGAGTGATAATTCAAATAAAAATTAATGTGTTCATCAGTAGTTGATGCAATGTTGAAACTATTCTGAACTTGAAATGATTTTTGTAAATCCATTTGTCAAATGCTGCATAGCCACCTGACTAATGACAGATCTCTGTGTGAATACTCCAGCAAACACACCTGTGCTGAATGCAGAGAACAGCAGAACAGATCTGTTTTCCTCGTTTATTGCAGCGAGAGTCCTGTGTTTATGAATGAGGAAGGTCGACTGGCTTTTATTTACGGCTGAGATTCTGATAAGAGTGTTATTGAGACGCCTGCAGCTCCGCGTGAAGGTCACTGATCTACAGTCCCTCTGGACTCTCATTCAATTACAACTAGGCAAAGAAACAAGCTCACAAAACAATTAACCTCAGTCACAAGTCAAACACACACACAAACTTCTGTTCATTGTCATTAGACTTTGTGTTGAGAGGGAACAGAATGAATTGTTTTATAGATGACTGCTCTGTTTCCAAACCTACTGAGCTGCCTATATAGAGAGCATGTGAAGACAGTACAGCTGTGCTCCCCGTTACAAGCGTTCTTCCAGGAACATTCATTCAAAGCTATCTGGTCTTTAATAATGTTCTTAAAATGTTAGCATAAAAACATTATATATATATTTTTAAAAATTCCACATTTTTTACTGAAACATTTCTTAAATGTTACAACTTGTTTCAGAATATTCAGAGAACATACAATAGTAACGTTCCCACATTGTTTGAAAAATTATACAATGGAGTGTTCCCTTAACGTTCACATTACCAGGATTTTTTTTTTTTTTTTACATTTTAAATATTTAACATTCAGAACTCAACATAATGAACATAATGCGTTTTAAACTCCCTGATTTATATTTAATTTAATTTAATTTAATTTATTTTATTTTATTTTTTTGTGTCATGGATAAATGACAATATTGAACTCAACATAATGAGCATAATGCTTTCATAACTTAATGGGAATGTTAGCAAAGTATTAGAACAGATTTTATTTGATTTTAAACTACCTGATTTTTATTATTTTATTTTATTTTATTTTTGTGTCATGGATAAATGATATTCATGACCTGTACTTGCTGTACATGTTAGATTTAGGACTACTTTCTGTATTATTGCCAAACACTATTTCATTTTATTTTATTTTATTTAAAAAATAAATGTATTTTAAATGAATGTAAATTAAAAAATGTATGTAAATTAAAAAATGAATTTTTAATTTTATTTATCTTTTTGTTGTGTCATGCATAAATAACATTTGATTTAACTTCCTCATACATGAACACTCAAGACTCTCACTGCAGTAAAACAGACCAGTTCTGCTGGAACAACCCAGTGATTCAGGATTTGTTTTGTTTTTTTAAATAGTTTTGTTAGATGTTGCTCTAAAGTTAATGTTTCCATAATATCTGCAACATGTTCAAATGTAATGCTTCTTTAATGTTCCTTAACCTAACCCTTACCAAGAAAAACATTTTAAACCATTTAAAAACTGGACGTTTAAAAAGTTCGGAGAACATTCAGAAATAACATTTTCACAAAGAAATGCAATTTTAGAATATCAGATTATATTTTTGTTAGCTGTAAATGTGCTTTCTGTGACATTTAGGGGAAAACTATCATTATCTTGATATAAAAACAACAGAAGTCAATGTACAATCACAAATATAAATGCAGTCCGATCAGCAAATGAGTTTGTCGTGTCGTTTGGAGCCGGACGGCTGATTTGTGTTCACTTACAGGTCATAATGTTTATTGCTGCTTGCTGTTACGGAAATGAAAGTGTGTGTGTGTGTGTGTGTGTGATTTGTGTTGTACAGGTCAGTGCCTGAAGGATCATTTGCATAATAAGCTTATCTGTATTTATTCAGATTGTTTCAATTCAATTGTAGCGAGGAAAAGACACACACGCACACACACACACACACACACACACACACACCATCTCTGTTTTTGTCTTTGTTTTCAATGTTTCTAACCCATCTGTGAATCACATTATCAAATACAGTCAAAACAACTGTTTTAAAATTCAAATCAGTTTGTTTGATCAATATATCAAGAATAATCTTTATCAATATTGTCAAATATATAACCTAGACAAGACTGTGTACTAAATATTTATGCCATGATGTGTTATTTACTTATGTATTATTTGTGGCCATTATTGCACTTTACATGTGTTTTTATATTTATCTAAAACAATATATATATTTTTTTTATTGACTTTGTGATATTAAAATATTGACCTCCTAATAAATATCACATGATGGAAAAACAGCTGTATCAAACTTTTATTTTATTTTTCCTGTTTCGTTTTATTTTATTATTTTATTTTTATTAAACCACATTTTTTTGTGTATTATTTGATATTGTTTATTTTATTTCATCAAATGCCTGTTTTTGTATTTTTATTAATAACAGTCTTATTTAACTGAGTTAATTGAAGCAGTTGTTTATTTTATTTTATTATTTTATTTTATTAAACTGCCTGTTTTGTATTTTACTTTATTTAATTTTATTAAACTGCTTTTTTTTCATTTTATTTTATTATCTTATTACATTTTTTATGTTGTTGTTGTGTCGTGCATAAATGACAATCATGGCATAGACTTGCCTTACACAGACGTTTGAGTCGTAACCCCTCTCTGCGTTATTGCCGAACACAATTTCATCTCCAGAATGCAATAATCCCTGAAATGATATGATTACATTACTCCGTTCAGTCTGAATTAAGAGAAAACATTTGACGAACTGCTGGTTTGAAAAATGAATGTTGTCTGTCGCCTCTCCAAATAAATCACTCCAGAAGGTAAAGAGGCCAAACAGCCATCTGCGTTTCTTTTAGTTTGTGTTTGTGTCTGATTTAATATCTCGCTGTCAGATCTTCCGTGCTGGTTTAGTTTGCTGGTGTTAATGTGCTGTTTAGTCATTCTGTGATGCACAACATCTGGATGGACAGAAACACAAATGCAGTAAAGCAGAGGGAAGAATTTATCATTTTTTAAGGAATATTCAAAAAGGTTTAAAATAATAATGCCTAGAAATGTCATGAAAAAGAATAAAATCTTTAAAAATCATAGAAAATGTTATTTTTATAGTGAATATATATTTTCTAGTTATTCTAAGCATTTATATGTGTTTCAGTTGCAGACAGAGACTCAGTCGCAGTGCTGCTGTTTACTGCTGGTTTCTGAAGACAATCACCAACTCTTCTGTCAGGTGACACTCATAAATATATTTATATTGTTTCTGAAAGAGGCGTTTCTGCTCACTGAGGCTGCATTTATTTGATAACAAATACAGTACAAATAGTTAAATATTATTCTAATGTAAAACAGCTGTTTTCTATGTGAATGTCTGTTAAACTGTAATGTATTTCTGTGATGCACAGCTGTATTTTCAGCATCATTACTGCAGTCTTCAGTGTCACATGATCTTCAGAAATCATAATAATAACAACAAACATTTCTGATTATTATCAATGTTGAACACAGTTGTTCTGCACAATATTTTTGTGGAAACTGATCTAATATTATTCAGTAGTTCAGAAATTACTGCTTTTATTCATCAAGGATGCATTAAATTGATCAAAAAGTGCCAGTAAAGACATTTCTAATGTTACAAAAGATTTCTCTTTCAAATAAATGCTGTTCTTTTGAACTTTCTATTCATCTGTGAATCCTGAAAAATAAAATGTATCACAGTTTCCACAAAAATATTGAGCAGCACAACTGTGTTCAACATTGATAATAATCAGAAATGTTTGTTGATCAGTAAATCAGTGTATTATTATGATTTCTGAAGATCATGTGACACTGAAGACTGGAGTAATGATGCTGAAAATACAGCTGCAGATCACAGGAATACATTACAGTTTAACACATATTCACATAGAAAACAGCTGTTTGACATTATAATAATATTTTTCGATTTTTACTCTATTTTTGGTCAAATAAATGCAGCACTGGTGAGCATAAACTTTTTTTCTACTTTAGTTTAAGTTTTCCAGATGCACAGGTAGAATGGCATGAAAAAATCACTGCTGATTCACTGTGACAAATAAAAAACTTTTTGACATTACGCACACACACACACACACACACACACACTCTCATACGGTGTATTTTCTCTGCAGGTTGTTGGAGATAAAGTTTTGGAAGAGGAAATGAGTTTTCCAGTAAGTTTTTCTTCTCTGTTGTTGTTTGTGTGTGTTTCTGTAACTCAAACAGCATCTCTATAAGCTCACAGGTCTGAATCAAATTAAACGTATACCATGAATGCAATGCAAGTCACTTTGGGAAAAAAGCATCAGTTAAATGCATCAGTGTAAACGTGTGTGTGTGTGTGTGTGTGTGTGTGTGTGTGTGTGTGAAATATTGTTTCTCAGCAGCAAATAACCTTCTCTCTCTCTATATACAGCTTATGTTCGGTCGCTTTGGGCAGGTGGTGGAGACAAAGAAATCCATTACACTGCAGGACGTCAGCCAGGTCAGTACACACACACACACACACACACACACACACAGCTGCGGATAATAATGGAGCTTTATCATTCATTCCCAGCTGACACCTCTCTAAAACCAGCTAATTATCACCACAGACAGACAGACAGACAGATGATCTGTGTTAAATGAGTTCAGCTGGAACAGAAACTGTCACTATCCTTCCCTTTAATCATGATCAAACACACACACACACACACACACACACGTTGAATGTTGTCTGTGTGTCTCTACAGGAGGAACGTGGGTTATTGAGCAGTTTGTTGGGGTTCGAGCCGAACTCGATGCTTTGCGTTCCTGTTATCAGTCAAGCCACTGGACAGGTGGTGGCGCTAGCGTGTACCTTCAACAAACTGGGTGGACAGAGGTGTGTGATGACATTAAAAATAGTGAAATATTATTACTATTTAAAAGGTCTGTTTTCTATGTGAATATGTGTTAAAGTGTAATTTATGTCTGTGATCTGCAGCTGTATTTTCAGCATCATTACTCCAGTCTTCAGTGTCACATGATCTTCAGAAATCATAATAATATACTGATTTACTGCTCAACAAACATTTCTGATTATTATCAATGTTGAACACAGTTCATATTTTTGTGGAAACCGTGATACATATTATTTTTCAGGAGTCACAGATGAATATATAGTTCAAAGAACAGCATTTATTTGAAATAGAAATATTTTGTAACGTTATAAATATCTTTACTGACACTTTTGAGCCATTTAAAGGAATAGTTCACCCATAATTGATTAGTTTCTTCATCAGGTTTGTATAAATGTGTCTCTGCATCAGTGTCTCAGTAATGGATGCTCTGCAGTGAATGGGTGCCGTCAGAATGAGAGTCCAAACAGCTGATAAAAACATCACAATAATCCACACCACTCCAGTCCATCAGTTAACATCTGGAGAAGACAAAAGATCAAACTAATCCAGCATTAAGATGTTTTTAACTAAAATACATAGAGTCCATAATCCATAATAACTCTTCCTCCAGTGAAAAAGTGTTCTGGTGTGAATCAGGAGAGAAATCTGCACAGATCAAGCAGTGTTTACAAGACAAAACAGCTCTAAACTAATATGTGGCTGGATTTTGATGTGAGAGACAACAGCAGATGCACTTTTTCACTGGAGGAAGAGTTATTATGGACTCATATTTTAGTTAAAAACATCTTAATGCTGGATGTGTTTCAGCTTTTGTCTTCTCCAGATGTTAACTGATGGACTGGAGTGGTGTGGATTATTGTGATGTTTTTATCAGCTGTTTGGACTCTCATTCTGACGGCACCCATTCACTGCAGAGCATCCATTGCTGAGACACTGATGCAGAGACACATTTCTACAAACCTGATGAAGAAACTAACTCATCCTGATCTCTGATGAACTGAGGGTGAACACATTTACAGCACATATAGATTTTTGGCTGAACTATTGCTTAAATGCATCTTTGCTGAATAAAAGCTTTTTGAACTGTAGTGTATGGATTCCACTTTTTCCCAAAACAATCCTAATGATTTTGACTCGTGGCTGGTAGTGTGTTTAAGAAGAAAGCGTCTGAATCAGAAGCTGATGGTTTAATGAAGATGAGATTAAAGCACCGATCAGATCAGATGGTCATGTTTTGAGCCGCTCTTTCTCGTGTCCTGACGTCTGGACTGAAGCGTGACGTCTCACATAGAGATAAAGGAAATGAAATTCATCACAGCCAGATCTGACCATTTGATATTGAGCTTCTCTCTGTTTCATCTCTCCATCTCTCATTTTATTCTCTCATTCTTTTCATATGTCATATAAATACGCTGTGGTTTTTGGGTAGCTGGTATATTATGCAATAATCATAATTCTTTATTTTATTAAATTGTGTTTTCGTGTTTCACAGACATTTGATGAATGGTTTTCTGTAGTTAGTCAGATGGATCCGATTCGCCAGCGGCTCAAAGTTACTGATCTGTGAAAGAAAAATAGGTTATTTGTTCAGTTATTGTTATTGTTTATTATGTCTGTTCAAATATCGCTCCTGTTTGGATTGATTCTTTAACAATATCATATGAATGTTTATTGCTGTAACAAATAAAAAAATCACATAAATTATGTTTTTAAATGGTATCCACACATCACATAAAAAACAAACAAAAAAAGAACCCCTTGTTATTATAGTAAAAACAAAACAAATTGAAACCAAAGAATGTTTTATTATTTTATTATTATTTTATTATTACCAGAAGATATTTTTTCTTACTTTTTTTTTTAAGTAAAATAACTTTTTTCTTTTTCATTTTCATTCAGATTAACTTGAAATACTAAAATAACTATACCTAAATAAATTACAATTAATAAAAAATACAACATTACTAAAACTTTAACTACAATTAAAATAAAAACAAAATACAAAAATAAAAATTAATTCAAAATATTAATAAAAATTCCAACAGTATATCAATGAAGCTAAAATAACACTGATCTCTTATAAAATGTAAAATAGCACAACTCATATGTGACCCTGCAGCACAAAAGCAGTCATGAGTAGCACAGGTATATCTGTAGCAATAGACAACAATACATTGTATGGATCAAAATTATACATTTCTCTTTTATTAAGTAAAGATCATGTTCCATGAAGATATTTAGTAAATTTTCTACCGTAAATATATCAAAACTTCATTTTTGATTAGTAATATGCATTGCTAAGAACTTCATTTGAACAACTTTAAAGGAGATTTTCTCAATATTTAGATTTTTTTGCTCCCTCAGATTCCAGATTTTCTAATAGTTGTATCTCAGACAAATATTGTCCATCATAACAAACCATACATCAATGGAAAGATTATTTATTCAGCTTTCAGATGATGCATAAATATAAATTTTGAAAAATTGACCCTTACGACTGGTTTTATGGTCACATATAATATTTAGTTTGGCCTTTTTGAGCTGGCTGCTGATTTAGTATTAGTAAGTGCATTAATATGGTGTTTGTATGTGTTGTGTTTTGAGGTACATGGAGGCGGATGAGCATGTGATCCAGCACTGTTTCTGTTACACGTCGACGGTTCTCACCAGCACACTGGCCTTCCAGAAAGAGCAGAAACTCAAGTTTGAGTGTCAGGTGAGAAGACAAGAAACTGACTTAAAAAATACATCTGTCATCATTTTATATCATCCAAGACGCTTCAAGAAACCTCCTGCAAAGCTTCAGCGCTGTTAAAAGTTTTAGACACTTGTGTAAAAATAATGTCAAAAATAATGTCATAAAGAGCTTTTCTTTATCAGTTAACTTCTATGAACTAAATGAAATCATCATTTGTTGTGAGCATGCTTTGTGTTTAAAGCAGCGTTTGTCCTCGGTGCTCTTGAGCAGAGTTTCTCAGGAGCTTTTCAGGAGGTTTCTTGAAGCGTCTTGGAGACACAGTTCTTCTGGATTTAGTCTCAGTTTGTTCTGTTTCTTCATGTCATTCCAGACAGACTGATGATGATCAGATCAGATCTCACTGGATTATTACAATTAATGGCTAAATGAATGTTTGGAAATGTAGACTGATATTTCCAGCAAAAGATAGAAACAACTGACTTAAAACCAGTTTTAGCTGCTGGAAGTCAATGGCTACCATCAACTATTTGAATAGAACTCCATTGCATTTCATTGCATTCAATCGAATAGAACTGAACTGAAATGAACTAAATGGAGAGGATGAGTGAGAGAGAGTGATGGACTCTATATGGACAGCTCTGGGAGTCTCACAGTATCCAGAGTGCTGTGAAATCCCATAATGCACCAGGAATAGCACATACTGCCCTGACCCTTTGGCACACACACACACACACACACACACACACACACACACACGGTTGTTTTCTGACTCTTATTTGTCCTATTGTTCCTCAGGCTCTGCTGCAAGTGGCTAAAAACCTCTTCACGCACCTCGGTGAGTCATGAACGCATCGTAATTCATGTTCCTGATCTGACTGTCAATGATTCATCAGTGATGCTGTTACAAAGAAAAACGTGTCTTTTCATAATCTTTCTTCAGTGGTTAATAGATTTCTCCACCTCTGAAACAGTTATCATTTTTACTGATGTCATGAAGGCCGTATGATGCTGGTTAATGTTAATTACTAGTCCGTTATCTGTAGTTTGTTATAGGCTGCTGTTTTAGGTGATGCATCTTTATAAAGTCTTTAATCAAGTTGTTTAGTAGTTTAATGCTGGATAAAGTGGTAACAATTTACAAAAAGGCTCTATTAGTTAACATGAGTTAAATGCACGAGTTAGCATAAACTAACAATGAAAAGAAGCACTTATTAATCTGAGACTTAATAGCTGTTAAAGTTATTATTTTAAAAGTAAACTTGCTACATGATTACTATATATATATATATATATATATATATATATAAACAATATATGTAAATGCATTGCATGGCATTTAAATTAAGTGAATTGAATTAAACAGTCTTGAATTTAATTGCATTGAATTGCATTACATTGAAATAAACTGAATTTATTTTAATTGCATTTAATTAAATTGAATTTTGTTGCATTGCACTGAAATGAAATTAATTAAATTGAATTGCACTGCATTAGTTAACATTGACAATTAGCAATGAAAAATACATCTAAAGCATTTATTAATCTTAGCTAATTTTGTCAATTCTTAATTTTAAGATTCACTAATACATCGTTAAATTCAAAACTTGTGTAATATAGTTGTCTAATACACTGAAAAAAATTATACCAATTTTTTTTTTTGGTTGCAAACTATTTATTTTAGCTACATTTAAAATAAAATGTTGAAAATTAGTCAACTAAATTTGTTTGTCGACGTTAAAGAAGGTTTACAGGCGTGTTTGGATGTAGAGTTTTTCAGCTTTAATGAGAAACGAAGCATTTTGATTGGCTGTGTAACGTCTTTCTCTCTGTGTCTGGTTCAGATGACGTGTCTGTATTACTGCAGGAGATCATCATCGAGGCCAGAAACCTGAGCAACGCTGAGATGTGAGACACACACACACACACTTCATTATGGGTTTGATAGTTTTGGGTTTCGTCCAAACCAATTCCAGACTGTTAGCATGACAAGAGCAGCGGCTCATAAATATCAATTAACTCCAATCAAATATTGTAACATTTAATCAAACACACACACACACACACACACACACACACACACACTGTCAGCAGGCTCTAAATATTTACAAGTCTAATGCAGACAGAGCGGAAACACAGATATTATGGGTTTATTCAGTTGTGTTCAGAGTTATTTTCTGTCTTTCTCTCAGTTGCTCTGTGTTCCTGTTGGATCACTTCAGTCATGAGCTCGTGGCCAAAGTGTTCGATGGAGGAGTCGTGAACGATGACGAGGTACAATAAATGTGTGCTTGTGTACAAATTTGTTGTGTTTTACAATACAGATCGTTTTAGAGCAGCTGCACAGTAACAAACGGGAAAAAAGTGTTAATGTAAAATTCAACAGTTATAAAGTAGATTCAGCTGTAAAGTATGGAAGCATATGTGTAGCAAAATTAAATTTGAAATGTAAAATGCAAAATTGACCTTCCATAGGTAAAGCATCTCTACTGAAGATAATAGTGTCATTATTCAGCTCAGCTTAGTGCAGTGTTGATTCAACTTCGTTTAATAACAACAACAAAATCTTGTTAAATTCATCCTTTACCTTCTATGGCATGAATTTTTATTTTGGATGGAAAAAATATTTTATTCCATTTTTTCAACTCTCAGGGCAACACTGTGCTACGTGACACCTATATAAGTGGAATATGGAAAATATGTCATTTCCATTAATCAGTTATCAGACACTTTTATCCAAAGATGAGGACAATAGAAGCAATCAAAACCAACAAAAGAGCAATGATATACAAGTGCTATAACAAGACTCGGTTAGCCTAACGCAGTTTTATTTTTATTAAATTTTTTATTATATAATAAAAAGAAAATGGATAAAATAGAAAAAGAATAGAGCAAGCTTGTGTTAGAGGCCTTTTTTTGCTTTTTGTTAATTGTATAATAAATAAAAATAAAACAAATAGAGTACAAAAAGAATAGAGAAGCTAGTGTTCGTATTTTTTTTAAGAAAACGAGCAGTTAGTAAACACAAGTCTAAATGGAGCAAGTTTTTTTAAAGAATAGAATTAGAATAGAGAGAGGGTCAAAGTAAAGATGGAAGAGATGTGTTTGTAGCAATTCTTGAAGATGCAATAACAAGCAATATAAGTATTTAAAAAAGTATCAAACACAACTGGTTCCAAATAATCACAAAAATAAACAAATCAAATAAACTCATCAAATCTACTACTAATTATTAACACCTCATGCATAAATGTTTCTCGCATTTCATATACACATATAAACCAACATACCAATTACTATCCAGTTTATGGATAGTATGCTTGAGGGACAAAATGACATTTCCCATCATTCTCTGTGCAAAAATAATAATAATTATTATTACATTCTTTGAGTTTTCTGAGCTTGTAAAAACTGCCCAGGAGGACATGAATGCATCATATTCCTGATGCATCTGAGCACATCTCCACCCTATAGCATGATATCGGCTGAACAAAAGTGGTCTAACTGCACAATGTTGCCCTTAGGCAACGGACAAAAACACACACACAGATTTAGTATATAAATAAAAATAAAATAAGTCTTTCAACAATCAAACATACTTCCGTACATATTACTGCACATGCTTATATTTTTAAATAAAGCTTTAAATTTAAACGTTAAAAAGTTGTTTATCTTACTGATTTGTGACACTGTGTCCCATGTGGCTTTGCATCCTGAAAGGATTGCCCCACACCCACTTTAGACCCGCATTTCATTGAACAGACATGTCAGGGTGTATATGTATTTTATTTTATTATTAAAAACATTAAAGGGGCGGTGAGAGGTCCAAAAAGGTAGATTGTTGCCCGAGGAAAACACTATGCCATAAAACAGAAGAAAGATTTCTTTTGCTTTAGTTGCCAGAAATAATGGGAAAAATATAGTAGCAACATTTTAGGTTTCAAATTTAAATTTGCAGTAAAGAAATTTACTGTTAACCAATTAACAGATTTTTACCATAGATATTTTACAGCCTTTTACCAGTGTTGAGAGCTAAATAAATGTGTTGAGCTCTGATCTCTCTCTCTCTCTCTCACACACACACACACACACACACACACACTCTGTATGTCTCTCTCTCTCTCTCTCTCTCTCTCTCACACACATACTCTCTATGTCTCTCTCTCTCTCTCACACATACTCTCTATGTCTCTCTCTCTCTCTCTCTCTCTCTCTCACACACATACTCTCTCTGTCTCTGTCTCTCTCTCTCTCTCTCTCTCACACACATACTCTCTATGTCTCTCTCTCTCTCTCTGGTGTGAGCAGAAGGAGTTTCGTATCCCGGCGGATCAGGGCATCGCTGGTCATGTCGCCACCACTGGGAAAATCCTCAACATCAAGGATGCGTATTCGCACCCTCTGTTTTACCGCGGTGTGGATGACAGCACGGGCTTCAGGACGAGAAACATCCTCTGCTTCCCCATCAAAGATGAAAACGAAGGTCAGAGACGTCAATCCTGGATGCTTTTCTGATGCACAGTCCCCATAGAGCACTGTAGAAGAAAACATCTGACCTGGAAATAAATCAAATCTTTACATATTTATAAAATATATACAAATTTAAAATTGCTTGTAAAAGATTATTTTGTCATTATCGCTCCACTCTGGTCAAGTTCAGACATCCATAACCTTATTGATTTAAATTTAATTATTTACACAACCACAAGAAAATGAACAGGAAGTAAATAAAGTGCTAAAATCCCATTGGGAAATTTGGTAACACTTTACAATAAGGTGTCATTTGTTAATGTATTAACTAACAATGAACAATGCATTTATTACAGTTTTTATTAATCTTTGTTAATGTTAGTTAATGAAAATACAGTTGTTCATTGTTAGTTCATGTTAGTTCACAGTGCATTAACTAATGCTAACAAACACAACTTGTGATTTTAATAATGCATTAGTAAATGCTCAAATTAACATTAAGATTAATAAATGCTGTAGAAGTATTGTTCATTCTTAGTTCATGTTTACTAATGAACCTTATTGTAAAGTGTTACCGGAAATTTAAGGGAGCCTAGAAATAAATAAAATCTTTAGAAATGTTAAAAAATGTAACATTTGAAAATATTTTGAGAAAGTTTATCAATAGTTTTTAAATGTAATATGTAATAAATGTTTCCAAAATGATGTCACTTCCTGTAGGGTGATGTCATTCAGGAACTGGCTTCTGTTAGTTTTTACAAAAACAAGGTGGAAAGTCCATCATTATTCCACAAAAACGTGTGGATTACACTTTATTTGGTGCAGGATTTATTACAATTTTCACTCAGTAATTTGTCCTCAATTTCTAGTAAATTTCACAAATAATTACAAAAGGTAACACCCTGAATTAAACATGAAATTTTGAAGTAGAAAGACTGAAATAGTGTTTTCTTGTAAAATGTATTTGACTTTTGAGTCCAAGCGATGTTGACGTGCATCGACCGCAGACACGAGTACAGAAACCCACGAGAACATCTCTCTGATCTGACCTCTGTGCCTCGTCTGTCTGTGTTCTCATCAGAGGTGATCGGTGTGGCAGAACTGGTGAATAAAACCAACGGCCCGTGGTTCAATCGTTTCGATGAGGATCTGGCAACCGCGTTCTCCATCTACTGCGGCATCAGTATCGCTCATGTAAGACTTTCTACAGCATCACTCCATCACTTAACACAATATCACAATGACAAAAACCTATACACTTACAAAATTGATAGAAATGTATATTTTATAATGTATATTCTATTATATATTTTATATATAGTATATAATAGAACATAAATGATAAAATATACATTTTATGTAACAGTTTCAATAAATTTTACAAGTCTATAGAAAACTCAATAAAAAATGTGATATATATATATATATATATATATATACACACACACGTGTATATTTTTATTTTATAATTTGTATTCCATCTTGTATATATAGTCTTATTTTATCATTTATATTCTATTATATAGTATATAATATAATATAATAAAAAATATATAATATATAAAAATAAAAAATTATAAAAATATAAAATATATATTTGATGTCTTTTACAAGTCTTTAGAAAACTTAAAAAGATTTATATATATATATATATATATATATATATATATATAAAACAAACTTTTAATATATAACAATACATACTTTCAATGAACTTTAATTTTGTAAGCTACCTGTATTTGTTTGAGTTATTATTACTTAATCAAAACAACCCAACTGCAGTTTGATTGACATTACTTAATAAATAAAAAACATGATTTCACAATAAACACACAAAAAAAACATGATTTCTGAAAATAAACAAAAATTGAGTTATCTTAACTCTTTACCTATATATATATATATATATATATATATACACACATATATATTCATACATATATTCACATACATATATATATGAATGTATAATTTAGGGATGCATGGTATTGGATTTTGCCGATATGCCGATTTTTTTTTTTTTTTTTTTTTGGCCGATAGCCGATACCAATATATTTCCTTTTGTTTAGAAACAACACCAGGTTTCACCTGTACAGAGGTTATAAACAAATTATGTTTTTTTGTTTTTAAGATTGCATTCTCAGATTAAATGCAGCGATCCAAAACAGTGAATCTAATCAACATTCAACTAAAAGTTTGCTTTAAGAATGACCACAAAGCTGTCGTGATCTTATCGCTATCACACCCTAAGCACGTGAGCTATTTGTTTTATCGGCAAGGCATATCGATTTCATTTTTACATATCGGGCTAGTATATTTATATTTTATGATTTATACTCTCTTTTACTGATTTTTACTGCTCATTAATATAACTTTAGCTACTATTTAATACATATTTTACTATTAAATTATACAATTTATACCATTTTGTACTACTAATTAACTCAGTTTTGCTATTTTGTTCTACATAAAAAGTTGTGATCTAAAGAATTAAAATGTAAAGTAAAAAGTAATTTAATACTCTCAAGTTTTCAAGTTTCAAATTTATTCCAGGAATACATGGCCTCTCGGCCCATAGTTCCACAAAATCATAATAACATGGCAGATAATCTTTTCTTCATTCCATGGTATATATACAATGCCAATCTCCATGCATACCCCGAATTACAAACACTTGACACATCAATAGAAACATCACCAACAAGCACAAGATCACCGAAGTATTTCTTACGCAAATTCTCATACAAGGAACAGTCGTACAAAAAATGCTTCTCATCTTCTATCACAGAAGTATTTTGTTAATTTACAATAACTACAGATTCTCTCTGCCATTGGTGTATTACTCCATCTGCCTGTTTCTATAGCAAGATGATGACTTGAACATCTAAAAAGGAACAATGATCGTACCAGTTGCATATTATACACAGACGTTGTAGCTCTTTTGTATCAAAGAAGACTTGCATTGTGAATATATATTTAACTTATTATTTTCTAAAACTGATGTATACCATGCCTCGTGTTTTTCTTTCAATGGTTGGTTAAGAATAGCTGTAAATGTTCTTATATCACCTACACTTTGAGCCTCCCAGGCACTAGAAAAACCATAAAAGTACAGCAGAACTCTAATACAAGTGACCCATGTTTTTTCATCTAATTGAAAAAGCATATTATAACATTTTCTTGGATAACGATGATTAGACATAGACACTAGTTTTATCCAATACGATACATCTTTTCATATAAGAGGTGGACAATACAAATCTACCCAAATCACCCAAGATTGCTCACACTTGTACTGACACACAGGAGGTTTTTACAATGTACAAATGTAAATATATATATATATATATATATATATATATATAAATATATATATATAAAATTAAATAATTTATTTGATATATATATATATATATATTTATATAAAATATAATAAATGCATATTTATTATTTATATAAATTATAATTTATAGAATATATTGTAATATAATTTTAATTATACAATTTTAATTTTATATAAATGAATGTCTATCTATAAATATAAATACTCAATATTTTTTTATTTATTTGTGTGTGTCAGTCTCTGCTGTATAAGAGGGTCCATGAGGCTCAGTTCCGCAGTCATCTGGCCAATGAGATGATGATGTACCATATGAAGGTGTCTGAGGAGGAGGTCAGTAAACTCCTGCACAGTGGCATCGAGCCGGTCCAGAAGATCCACACGGACTTCGCTGACTTCACATACACGCCGCGCTCTCTGCCGGACGACAGCACGCCGATGGTACGACACGAACACAAACCAGACCCAGAACCACGCTCAGACCACAGCGCAGTCAGTGCATATCACAGTTCTAGCTGAACTTCTTCAATCCACTGTAGAGCTAGTATGATATCTAATAATTCAGTAGTAAAAACTGACACATTATCTGATTATCTTTCTGCAATTTTTATTTTAAATGTAGGACTATATACTGCTGTTGCTGTTCTGCCATACTCTGGCTCCTTAGACCCATCTGTAAATACCTGTAACACAGCCTCTCTTGCATTATATATTGTCAAACTCACAAAGAACTAAAGAAACACTAGGGCTATATATACAAGCTTAACAAGATAACAAGACACACCTGGGGAACCAATCAAGGTAATCAAGGGGAACCAATGAACAAACGGACTACAAACTGACTACAAACACCACGGGAGACAGGAAGTGACATAAAAGTCCAAGACAAGGCACAGAGAGCATGCAACAAAGAAAGAGTTGATTTGTGAGGAGAGCAATCATGTTCTAATCATGTAATCATTTTCTAAAAAACTAAATAAAAATGAGCACCTCAAATTGCAAAAAACAAACTACAAATTTATGCAATTTGTTCTAGCCTACTAATTTATATTATTTATACCATTTTTGTACAACTAATTTAGAATTTATACAAATTTATATAATTTATACTATTTGTACCATTTTGTACTACTAATACAATTTTGCCATTAGGTGCTACTAATTTATACTATTTGTACTACTGTTTCATGATTTTGTTCTATTCATTTAATGTGATTTTTCTACTCATTTCTACTATTTTGTATTACTAAATATTTGCTGTTTTGTTTTAGTAATTTATATACGGAAGCGTATTGCATTCACTTGAGGAAAAAAAATCTACTCTGTTTTTCTGAATTAACGAGTTAATTATCTCAGAATTACGAGAACATTTTTCATAAAAAAAAAGTTTTTGCTCTGTTTTTCTGAATTAACGAGTTAATCATCTCAGAATTACGAGATAATTTTTCATAAAAAAAAAGTTTTTGCTCTGTTTTTCTGAATTAACGAGTTAATCATCTCAGAATTACGAGATAATTTTTCATTAAAAAAAAGTTTTTGCTCTGTTTTTCTGAATTAACGAGTTAATCATCTCAGAATTACGAGATAATTTTTCATGAAAAAAAAGTTTTTGCTCTGTTTTTCTGAATTAATGACTTAATTATCTCAGAATTACGAGATAATTTTTAATGAAAAAAAAAGTTTTTGCTCTGTTTTTCTGAATTAACGAGTTAATCATCTCAGAATTACGAGATAATTTTTCATGAAAAAAAAAGTTTTTGCTCTGTTTTTCTGAATTAACGAGTTAATCATCTCAGAATTACGAGATAATTTTTCATAAAAAAAAAGTTTTTGCTCTGTTTTTCTGAATTAATGACTTAATTATCTCAGAATTACGAGATAATTTTTAATGAAAAAAAAAGTTTTTGCTCTGTTTTTCTGAATTAACGAGTTAATCATCTCAGAATTACGAGATAATTTTTCATTAAAAAAAAGTTTTTGCTCTGTTTTTCTGAATTAACGAGTTAATCATCTCAGAATTACGAGATAATTTTTCATTAAAATAAGTTTTTGCTCTGTTTTTCTGAATTAACGAGTTAATTATCTCAGAATTACGAGATAATTTTTCATAAAAAAAAAGTTTTTGCTCTGTTTTTCTGAATTAACGAGTTAATCATCTCAGAATTACGAGATAATTTTTCATTAAAAAAAAGTTTTTGCTCTGTTTTTCTGAATTAACGAGTTAATCATCTCAGAATTACGAGATAATTTTTCATAAAAAAAAAGTTTTTGCTCTGTTTTTCTG
This sequence comes from Barbus barbus, assembly GCF_936440315.1. Taxonomy (NCBI): domain Eukaryota; kingdom Metazoa; phylum Chordata; class Actinopteri; order Cypriniformes; family Cyprinidae; genus Barbus; species Barbus barbus. The sequence goes on from NC_136759.1 coordinate 1,171,362, forward strand.
AATTAATGACTTAATTATCTCAGAATTACGAGATAATTTTTAATGAAAAAAAAAGTTTTTGCTCTGTTTTTCTGAATTAACGAGTTAATCATCTCAGAATTACGAGATAATTTTTCATAAAAAAAAAGTTTTTGCTCTGTTTTTCTGAATTAATGACTTAATTATCTCATAATTCTGAGATAATTAACTCGTTAATTCAGAAAAACAGAGTAGATTTTGTTTTCCTCAAGTGAATGCAATACGCTTCCGTATTTATACAACTGCTAATTTACACAAAATATTGCTAATTAATATAAATTTAGCTGCTATTTAGTACTACTAATTAATTCAGTTTTGCTATTTTGTGCTACTTATATAAATTTCAACAAAAAGTTGAATTAAAGAATTAATATGTAATTTAATATTCTCCTTACACCTTGAGCAAAAAACAATATCGTTCAAAAAGGTATTTCAGTATAGCGGATAGATAAAATAATGTTAAGTAAAATTAAAAAGCCATGTCCTCGTCTCATATATAAAACTACTTGCTAAGGAGCTCGCATTCACCTAAAGTATCCTTGTGGATCAGTTTGGGTGAGTAAGGACAAAACACACAAGATCTAGTCCCTTCAGTGCCCTGTAGCTGGCGATGTCACGTCTTTCGTAGCAGAATTAAACTGCTGCAGATAAAGCTAGGTGCCATACAAAATGTATCAAATATAGTACAGATACTCACTCAACAAATGTAGTGAAGCAGAGAGTAAAAGTTACTAATATCTTTGATACTCAGTAAAACTACAAAGTATCCAAAAAGATACTCAAGTACAGTAACTAATGACATTTACTCAAATACTTTACACCTCTGAACACTGATCAAACTATCTCTGTGTGTGTGTGTGTGTGTGTGTGTGTGTGTGTGTCTGTCGCAGGGCGTCCTGAGCATGTTTGAAGACATGGGCTTCATCAACACCTATAAGATCGACCTGCACACTTTAGCCAGGTACAGACACTGAGAGATCATAAGTTGGTTTCATATGGTTTTGAACTATTACTACTATTTTGAACTCCTAATTTATCATTTATATTATTTTATACTTGTGTACTGTTTTATTTATGCAGTTTATGCTATTTTTACTCATTTATGAAATGTATGTACTACTAATTTATACAATTTATACCATTTTGTTCTACTAATTTATAATTTATTGTATTTGATAGTACAAATGAATAAAATATGTACTATTTATATTACTAATTTATACAGTGTATACTATTCATTTATATAGGTTATATTATTTTATATTACAAATTTATACAATATATGCTATTTGTTGACTAATTTATACTGTTTATACCATTTTTGTACAACTAATTTAGAGTTCATTATTTTATACTAATTTATACTGTTTGTACTACTGTTTCATGATTAGTACTATTTATACAACTAATGTGATTTTTGTACTCATAATATTTTGAATTACTAAGTTTTGTTTTAGTAATTTATAAAAAATTGTGGTATTTACACAAAATACTGCTGGTTAATATAACTTTAGCTACTATTTAATACATTTTTTACTATTAAATTATACAATTTATACCGTTTTGTACTACTAATTAATTCAGTTTTGCTATTTTGTGCAACTTGTTTATCTAATTTTCAACAAAAAGTTGTGGTCTAAAGAATGAAAAAGTCAAGTAAAAAGTAGTTTAATATTCTCCTTGCATCTTGAGCTCTTGGGAGTGTCTAAATCATCACTTTTATTGATATATGAATATATATAAAACACATTTTTACTGGTAAAAATGTCAGCTTGAATGGACTGATATTTGATGATGAAGCATCAGTCCGCTGCGAGGAATCAATAGTGAATCGGTGTGTTTTCTGTCGTGTAGGTTTTGTCTGATGGTGAAGAAGGGCTACAGAGATCCTCCGTATCACAACTGGATGCACGCTTTCTCCGTCTCACACTTCTGCTATCTGCTTTACAAGAACCTACAACTGGCCAACTACCTCGAGTAAGCAGAGAATCACTCAAACAGGCCGTTTCCCAAAGCACTGCAGCACAATCAAACACTATATGTGAGCCGTGCCGGAAAAATGAGTGTGAATGCAAACGGTGTAATTTTGAGCTACAGACAAACAAATGAAGTGAAAAATCACAAATATTCACAAAAACGAGTTAATTAAGCCCTCTTCTAGCGATCCCAATGCTCCAAATATTAATTAAACATCTAAAATTATCTTTATTTGTACTATTTCTGTACTATTGCGAAACATTAACTAATTTGTCATATTTTGTCTATTTTTTGGCTTTTATTCTATTTTGCACTATTTTTTGCCAATTTTATGATTTTGTTCTCATAATTTATAAAATGTAAACAATTTTTTGTACTAATTTTCACAATTCATATTATTTTGTACTCATTGATACATTTGATACTATTTTTTGCCTTTTATTCTATTTTATTATACAATTTTTTTGCAAATTATACAATTTTATCAATTTATAAAACATATACTCTTTTTTTTCTACACTTTTTCTTACAATTGATATTTATTTGTACTCATTTATACTGTTTATATTATTTTGTATTAGTAATTCATACAATTTGTTCTACTTTGCGCTGCTAATTTGAGCAATTTATACGATTGTTATCATAATTTATGCAATGTATACCATTTTGTTCTGCTAATTTTTACAATTGATATTATTTTGTACTACAATTTTTTTGTCAATTATTCTATAGTTCTTGCGATTTATATTATTTTGTTCTACTACTTTTTGTCAATTGACATTTATTTGTATACAATTCATACCATTTTCCTCTGATTTATGCGTCTCATGCTGGCAGAGATATAGAGATTCTGGCGCTCTTCGTGTCCTGCATGTGTCACGATCTGGACCATCGAGGAACCAACAACTCCTTCCAGGTGGATTCGGTACGTCAGAAACAACTTCTTCTGAAGATCTAGAGACTCTTCAGAGTTTGTGTGAAATTGCATGAAAAGTAATAAATTAATGTGTGTTGCATTTATCTGTTTTCACCAGCAATCTGTCCTGGCGGCCCTTTACAGTTCAGAGGGATCTGTGATGGAGGTACACGCACGCAGGCACTCACTCACTCACTCACTCACACACACACACACACACACACACACACACACACACACACACACACACACACACACACACACACACACTCACTCACACACAGACACACACACACACACACACACTCACACACACACACACACTCATACACACACACACTCACACACACACACACACACACACACTAGTGTTGTTTTGCTGTGTTTTTGACATTTTTTAAATCGTCTGTTACTTTTCTGTATTTTTTTTTTTAAGTTTAAAGATTTTGTAATTTTGTTGTGTTTGTCATTTTTTCTGAAATATTGACATTGCATATTATTATATTATTTTATATATAGAAATATATATTATATAAGTTATATACTTTATAAAATTATATATATATATATATATAAACAAAACCTCCTTTTTTCAGACAGACTTATTTGTAAAAACAGTATCAAATAAATCCAGTGCAGTTTAAAGTGTTGTTTTGGTCGATTGATGGATGAGTAGCTGCTTTAATCTGTGAGTGATCGTTTCAGACCCAGTTATACGGTGTGTGTTTGCTTCCCTCTGCTGTTCACTGCGCTCACACACACACACACACACACACACACACACTCAGCGCTGATCTAGTGTTTGTGTTTCAGAGACATCACTTCGCTCAGGCCATCGCTATCCTCAACACACACGGCTGCAACATCTTTGAGAAGTTCTCCAGAAAGGTGCATCATTCCTTCCTTAACTCTGATTAAAAAAAGGGAAAATCCATGAATGCTTTTGTTATCCTGACCATGATGCTTTGCTCTTTCTGTTTTCAGGACTATCAGCGGATGCTGGATCTGATAAGAGACATCATCCTGGCCACAGATCTGGCTCATCACCTGAGGATCTTCAAGGACCTGCAGAAGATGGCTGATAGTGAGACTCGACATGATTCTTTTCATTTCAGTGCTTAATAAACATCACAAATTACAATTCTATCTATTTTACATTTAAAATAATTTCACAAGGAATTTAATCAATAATAAAAAATAAAATAAATATTATAAAAAATAAAGTTTGATTTGTATTTATTAAATAATACAAATTATTTATAAATAAATAATTTAATTTTTTAATAAAAAAATAAATGTTTTAAAATTAGTTTTTTATTTTTTAAATTGAAATAAAATATAAAAGTAAAAAAAATATAAAGTTTTATTTGTATTTATTAAATAATAAAACTAAATAATAAATAAATATATTTTTAAATGTTTTTAATAATAAAAAATAAACGTTTTAAAATTATTTTTTTTATTTTTTTATTGAAATAAAATTAGTTTAAACACTTTACAATAAGGTTCATTAGTTAACAACATTAGTAAACATGAACTAAGAATGAACAATATTTCTACAGCATTTATTAATCTTAGTTAATGTTAATTTCAGCACTTGCTAATGCATTATTAAAATCACAAGTTGTGTTTGTTAACGTTAGTTAATGTACTGTGAACTAACATGAACTAAAAAAAACAACTATAAAATAATAATAATAATAAAATTACATGATAAAAACTAACAAAAACTAAACTGGACATATATAAAAAAGCTTGAATTCAGAATATTATTTAAAACTATAATAATATGTCAATAATACTAAAATAATTCTAGTTAGTCCTGAAAAGTAAAATATAAATGAACTGAAATGAAACCGTTGTGTTTACAGCTGCTGTAAGAATTCAAAAGTGTCTTGACTTGAGTTATTATTTGATGTGAGATCAGTCTCTTCATCATCATGTGTTTGTAGCTGGTTATAACGCGAGGAGGCAAACCCATCGCAGTCTGCTGCTGTGCCTCCTCATGACCTCCTGTGACCTCTCAGACCAGACCAAGGGCTGGAAAACCACCAGGAAGATCGCGGTACGAGTCCTGAACCTCACAAACTCAGCAGAAACACACAACGCTCCGGCAAAGTCTCCTCCTCACTCTTCTGTGCTTGTTTTGCAGGAGCTGATCTATAAAGAGTTCTTCTCTCAGGGTGATCTGGTGAGTTAAACAGCAGTATTATGGTTTACTTGTTTAAGTGTTTTTAGTTCAGAGACGTTTCTATCTGTGCTAACCTGACTTGATCAGAGACACTCTTTTATTAATTACTTTCCAGCCGACATGTGACCGACTTTCAACATGTAAATAGCAAAAAAAATAAAAATCAGTGTAGATAATACATTAACTTATAATTGTTTTGATAAATTCTTTACAACCATTTCAAATTTGATCAAAATTTGTTGAAAAGATATATCAAAAAAAATTGAGAAACAATTCAGTGACAGAATTCAGACAAAAAATGGGTTCCATTATTCATGTTAAAAAAATCATAGTAATATAAATAAAAAAATTAAACATTAAATAAAAAAAAGAAAGAAAAAGAAAATGCTGAGATGTAAAATAAAAATTTGAGATACTACTGGAAAATAATAAAAAACAATTTGTACATAGTATTTTCAGGTTTGTTTTTTCTAATTACTAAGATTTAGTTCCAAGTTTAACCCCATACAGCCTGGCCTTTTAAATTTATTAAAGCTTTATTTGCTTTTATGGCTCATATAGTCTGATACAGTGAGAATATGGAGGAAAAAAATTTTTTTTTTTTACTCAAACTGAGAAAATTATTCAATTTGCTGCGGATGCTGATATTTCTATGATGAGATTCTGCTGCTTGTAATGTAAATCAATGAGATCTTTATAACAGTAGATCAGATACTGACATAAAATGATCTAAATATCAGTCATCGCTCTATGTTTCCAGTAATATGTCTCAGTAAGATGAGATGTAAATGATCCAAACATATAATGCAATGCTGATTGAGAGATGAAGAAATAAACGCTCCTCAGAAGATGTGAGATGAAGATCATTCCTCCGCTGAGGAACAGAGAAAGTAAAGCTTCTGGAAACAAACGCTCCTCAAAAGATCCCGATGATCAGATTTGAGACGCACTGATCTAGAAAATGATTGATGGAGAATCAAGTAAAGCTGAGCTGCTTCAGTCCAGTAAGAGTTCATCTGGAGATATGACTGCAGTTATTCTGACCTTTACTTGATCAAAATCAGTCAAGATTTGACTCTGAAGCAGCAGCTGAAGCTGGACGCTTCTACAATCACACTAAAAGAGCTTTTACTGGATAATAAACTCTAAACTCTCCATCAGAGACAGAAGACATGAGGAGATTGAGTGTGAAATCTTATCATTTAGAGCTTCTGTTCTTGTTCTTGTGTCTTCAGGAGAAGGCGATGGGAAACAGACCCAGTGAGATGATGGACCGAGAGAAAGCCTACATCCCCGAACTCCAGATCAGCTTCATGGAGCACATCGCCATGCCAATATACAAGTCAGAGAATCACTCATTTCATGCATGTGACGCTGATTATTCATCAAGATCGGGGGCTCGTTTATAAAGCATGCATACGCACAGATTTGATCTCTGCCTGTGTCTGTCTGTGTGTGTGTGTGTGTGTGTTTAAATCCATGCCAAAGATCACATAAATAATCTTTCCATTGATGTATGGTTTGTTATGATAGGACAATATTTGGCTGAGATACAACTATTTGAAAATCTGGAATCTGAGGGAGCAAAAAAATCTAAATATTGAGAAAATCTCCTTTAAAGTTGTTCAAATGAAGTTCTTAGCAATGCATATTACTAATCAAAAATGAAGTTTTGATATATTTACAGTAATAAATTTACAGAATATCTTCATGGAGCATGATCTTAATATCCTAATGATTTTTGGCATAAAAGAAAAATGTATAATTTTGATCCATACAATGTATTGTTGGCTATTGCTACAAATATAGCTGTGCTACTGATGACTGCTTTTGTGCTCCAGGGTTACATTTAGGATGGTTTCTGCACAACATTTTATAAATGAGTTTAACGTAACTCTGCTGGCTTTCTTTCAGGCTCCTGCAGGAGATTTTCCCGCGTTCGGCTGAGCTTTACGAGCGAGTGGCCGCCAACCGTGAGCAGTGGGCCAAAGTCTCACACAAGTTCACCATCCGCGGACTGCCCAGCAACAACTCGCTGGACTTTCTGGACGAGGAATTCGAGCTGCTGCAGTCTCAAGGTGCCTTCGGAGACGATTCGCACCGCATGAACGGTTGCCTGGACGACGACTGCGACAAACACGACCAATGACGTCGCTAGGGCAAAGGTCACCTGACAGATTGCGTCTTGGTAAAATTCCGTAGTAACCGACAAGGCTTTGAGGAAAGGTTCATTGTCTCCTTTTTGCCGTTGCGATGGAGACGGGTTTTGCACGGTGAAGGACGATGGATGGCGCTGTGCAGTCGGCGGAGAGTGTAATGTTACGCTGACATTTGGACTGAAAAAAGTTATATTCTCATTGGCCCCGTTATAATAGCTAAACATTTTATTCTAAATGAAAAATCATATTTCACCTAAACAACTAGTTGTATGAAATGTAACAATTCCAGCAGCCCAGTGTTACGTTTTTAGAACTTGTAACAATTTCAGAAGCCTGGTGTTACAATGTTACATTTTTTAAACTTGTAACAATTCCAGAAGCCTGGTGTTGTAATTTTAGAACTTGTAATAATTCCTGCTGCTTGGCATTACTTTTTTACAACTTGTAACAATTCTAGCAGCCCAGTGTCACAATTTTTTTTTTAGAACTTGTAAAAATTCCTGCTGGCAAGTGTTACATTTTTAGAACATGTAACAATTCTGGGAGCCCATTGTTACATTTTTAAACCTGTAACAATTCCAGCAGCCTGATGTTACATTTTTAGAATGTTTTTTTAGCAGTTGTTATTTGTTGCACACCCTAGCAGAAGCTCATTTAAATACAGCAAGAAAAACTAAGCCCCTGTTTTCTTTTCTGCGTCCTCAGCGTACAGAAATTGTCAGACATAACAGATCTTTGGATAATTAATCTTTTGCTTTTAAGCAATTTCGCCCCTCAGACGTCAGTTCTCTCTGTTTACACAGAAAAACACAACACAACAGCATTTCTCCATTCCCAAAATCCCAAAACCCAAAGCAATCATTGGAAACCTCAGTCAAGCGAGCAGCGAGCGATTAGAGCGTGTGTGACGACAGCCGTGAAAACACAAGGACCCCGGAGACCTTCTGAGGCATCTGCTGGGTTCAGACGGGACGAAGCCCGGCGTGGAGGAACTTTTTGAAGCTCTGTACATATAGTTGTGTTTTAAAGGGCTACACGGCCCTCACACTTTTCTTTCTCAGGATGGCAGAATGTGTGCGTCAAATGGATCTTGCCTTACAAATGTTTGCGTTGCCTTCCTGAGTGACTTTAAAAGAGATCTACTGTATGTATAAAAACGTTCGGCCTATGTACAGATCTGAAGCTACATGGATATATAGAGATATCTATTTGCCGTGTAAATGTGTGTTTGCACAGGTGTGACTGTAAGTGCATTTGCCAAAATCTGCAAAGGAACAGAAAACAGAGTGATGTCAGTTTTATGATTTTACCTGATGTCAGTTTAATATTAACCTGCAGTGGAGTGTGAATTTCACAAAACTCCTTCATATTTCACAGCAAAATCAAAGGAAGAAAATGTTACATTAAATTTTAGGATTCAAATTTTGCATTAAATATTAAACCTGTTTTTAAGACCAATATCATTGTAACATGAATTAAATGTCCTTAGGTCAAAGACGAAAAAGGGTTTAAGCATAAAAACAATGTGTAATACTGTTTTAAATTGTTTTTCCTCAAAAAAAAAAAGTTTTCTGTTTAATTTAATTGCAATTGTGTTTTTGTGTTTCTGAGCAAAAAATAAATATCATACATTTTTCTCTGATTTACAGAAAACACCCATTAAAATGTCATTCAGTGTAACAATCTTGGCATATATACAACAAAACTCAATTTACGACATATTAAAAGACTAATTACTTTCACCCCAAATACTAATTAGTTGTAATTTTACATTTTTTAAATTTGCCACTATCCTGGGTTTTGCCCATTTTTCAGTAAGAATTTTTTACTCATTTAAAACACAATCAAATTTAATATGCTCCCTTATTCTTATATATTTTAATATGTACAAGTCAGAATAAGCATGTTTGAATTTTTACATAAATATTGTTACACTGAATGACAATGTACCATTATTTCAACTAAATTAATGTCATTAATGTAAAATTACAATGTTATAATGGTCCTAAAAACATGATTCATGCAAATAAAAAACAAAAAAATGAAGATGAATTTTTACTTGTTTTTTTGTGTGTGTGTGTGTTTTGTTGCTTGTTTGTTTTTTGACCCCGGTGAAACTGTACTGATGTTTGGCTGTAAAATGACTGAGTCTGACAGTTCAGAAATGCAATTCTCTTGCTGTGGAGACCTTTATCAATGCAAAACAAGAGTTTAACTACTGTTTCCATCAGCCAGAGATCCAAACACAAACCTTCATTCTTCACGATTAACCAAGTCTTCAGGAAAAACTGAGATCTTTATTTGATATATTTATGATAATTCATCAGTCCAGCGTTACGGTTACAGAAAGATACAAATAAAATGTGACAATGTGAGGGAATGTAATGGATTTCTGGCTTTGAGTATTTCATTTTTCTAACAATTTCTGCTGTATTTGAAAGAATATATATATATATATATATTTGACTGCCAGCATGAAGTCGTTCTTATAAGAAAGAGTTCATGCTGGCAGTCAACTTTAAATAATTTAAATGCTTTCTTATAGCGTTTCCTATTTCTCCATTGTATATTAAGTTAATAATGATTACAAATATGATTATATTGTTTTTTTGTGCAATAAGTTGTTTTTGCGTCGCCTCGTGTACAGATCCATTTCTAAATTATTAGTTTTTACACACACTTTGATTTAATGAGTCTATTTTCTGGTATTTGTACGCGTTTGTACCTGACGGTGACGGTAAATAACATTGTTTTTCTTTTGTTTGGAATAAAAACATTCTCTCGTGCCATTCAGACGGCTCTCTGTAGAGCGTTTTTCTCACGACTGAATCAGTGATGTTTGGTTTATGAAATCTACCACATGATAAACGATAAACACTGAATTTGCAGCAAGTATATGGATTGAGTTTTTGTTTGAGGTTCATCAGATTTGAGGTTGAAGAATATAATTATTTCTTCATGTTTATGACAGAACACCCAATGAAAGACATTGCTAATACTTTACAATAAAGTTCATTTTTAACATCAGTTAACATGAACCAATACTTCTACAGCATTTATGAATATAATTATGCAAATCTAGTTTTAAAACCAAAAGTTTAAAAGAATCTCAACATAAATCATGAATGCGTTTTTAAATCAGAAGTACAAAACTTAACATTAACGTTACAAATGTATTTGTTGTTGAAACAATTTTGACTTATTGGTAAATTTCACAATAATTTCTAAGAAACTTCAAATAAAACTGACTCAGTTGTCAAAGTTTAAAGACTAAAATAGTATAAAAAAAATCTTTTCTGTTTACAACTTTACAGATTTTTTTTTTTACACCGTAACAATTAATGATACTTTGAAGAATTTATTAATTTCAATATTCATGAATATATTTTTTTTAATCAATTTCAAAAGCTTCTCAACATTAACTACGCTTAAAAAAAGAAATAGATGTTGAAACCATTTTCACTTGGAAATAATTAAAATATTTTCTTGTAAAATACTAATACTCTTTTTATTTATAACTTATTTTTTTAAAATGTAACTGATACAGAATTTATTGTAACATTTACACGTTTTTAAAATCAAGCATCTGTTAAAATTAATGCATCAACTAACGCTGAACTTTTTAAATAATTAATGAATGCTGTAAAAAAGTATTGCTTGTGTTAGCTAAATATTAATGTTAATAAATGAGACTGTATTGTAAGGTGTTACAGAATTCTATGAAGTGAGAATGTCTCTGGTTTTCTGGTGTAATTTAGTGCTGAATGCTGTTTTTCTGCAGGTCTGTCTGGAGACACGCGTGTAGATACTGTACAGATCATCGTGTCTTTAACTTACATGAGGATTATGAATGAAAATATGAATTATAAATAAACGTTTTCATTCAAATAAACTCTTGGCATTTCAGTTGAAACAAATCACAAACGTGTCATTAATTTTGGTTTTATTCAGTGCTGTAAAAATAAATATTTCAAACATTTAAAGTAATTCTCAAACAAAGCAAGAGTCTGAGCGCGCACACACACACACGCTGCTCAATTCAAATAAAATCCATCATACGTATTTTTTACTGTATAATATTCATTAAACCACTCACATTTCACTCTTATCATGGAAACGAACAGAATGATTGCCAACAGAAATATGTAAACATTATAATACAGACCGAATCATTTTACCAAAGAAAAAAATATCTGGAATCTTTGGAATGTTGAAAAGATCATAAACCTGAAACATTGAAAAACAACACTTTACATTAGTTTAAAAAAGTAACGCTTTACAATTAAGTTCCATTTGCTAACATTAGTTAACTTGATTAGATAATATGACAATAAAAACCTTTTATTTATCGTAAAAAAAAAAGATAAAACATTTAATCTGTTAATATTAATGCACTGAAAACTGAGAATTAAGTAGCATTAATAGATGCTGTAAAAATATATTTACAAATTGTAAGTTGATGTTAATGCATTTACTAATGTTAACAAATGAGATCTTACTGTAAAGTGCTACCAAACACAGCACAGGAATTCTGGGTAATATCTGAGGTAGAAACAACTAGTTCATTTTTGTTTCAAATCAGTCTGTCCTTTATTCTGCTCCAGAAATATTTCTTAACATAATAACCCCTTCATGTGATAAAAAATGAAAAATACTAATAAAACAGCTGATATGATGGGTTTCTGGAATTCAGATTCTGTTCGGCTCGACATCAAACATCATTTGTTTTCCAAATAAATCAAACATCTGAAAAAACTAGGAAAACCAACCAAAAAAATTCAAACAAATAAAATAAATTATATTCTGCATAAACAAAACAAAATTAGAGCTGCTTTAGGAACAATAAGATTCTTTGCATTGTGACATTATTTTAGGAATTTTAAGTCAATTTTGTAATGCATAAAAAAAGATCTCTTTTGGTTTTACTGCACTGATGCCTATGTAAGTGATTAAAATTTATATATATATATATATATATATATATATATATATATATATATATATATATCAGAAAAACAGCATTACAGAACTAGAAATTGTCATGAAAATCTTTCTTCTTTTGATTTTGGGCTGACCTTTGACCCTGACCCACACGTGAATGAATCCGATCAGATGATCTCAGTATTCCCAGCTGAGCTGCTGGCTGCGCAGTGAGGTCTGCAGCGAGCGCATGTCTTTCAGCAGACGCAGACTGTCTCGACTGCGCTCTCCCGGTCTGGCTTTGGCCACCTTTGACCCGGCGGAGCGACCTTCACTCCAGACTTTAATCTGTCCTCCGCCGTCGCTCTGCTGACCACACTGTCGCCTCAAATTCTCCATCTGACAGACACAAACCATCAGATCAGGGAGCGTTTCACACTTAAACTAGCTATCAAATAAGTACAATTTTTGGCTTTTATTGGTCAAAAATAAAGTAAAAAGTGTGAAATATTAATACAATTTAAAATAGCTGTTTTCTATGTGAATATCTGTTAAACTGTAATTTATTTCTGTGATCTGCAGCTGTATTTTCAGCATCATTACTCCAGTCTTCAGTGTCACATGATCTTCAGAAATCATAATAATATACTGATTTACTGCTCAACAAACATTTCTCATTATTATCAATGTTGAACACAGTTGTGCTGCTTAAAAAATACACTTTTATTCATCAAGGACACATTAAATTGCATCAAAGTGACAGTAAAGACATTTATAATGTTACAGAAGATTTCTATTAGGGATGCACAATATTATCGGACCAATATCGGAATCAGCCGATAATGGCTTTAAATGTAAATATCGGCATTGATATGCAATTCTGACTTTATAACTCGCAATTGTGAGTTTATAGCTCACAATTCTGTGGAAAAAAGTCAGAATTGTGAGATAAAAGGGTTGCAACAACCTTTTTTAAAATATTTTATTCAGTGGTGGAAACAGGCTTCCATAAATATCACTAAGAAACTTGTGTTTCTGAATAAATAAAGCAGTATCGACATTTAAATCAAACATGCTCATGATTTTACAAGGTCAGAAGCTCTAGCTTACATGTAAAAAAACCCCCCAAAAAACAAGCGTGACACTTGTAAATTAAATTGAAATCGTTTGTTTTTTAAACGAATTATGAGCTCTAAAAGATTTTCTGAATTTTTACAACTCTTTTGCCTTAGACCATCCTTCTACAAATGTTAAATATTAAAATAAGGTTACCACTGCATTTTTCTGAAAATAAAATGCAGCGATTGATTTATAGGTGATTTATAATTATTTTCAAAGCTTTTAATGTCATTATCATTATAAAAAGAACTTCATTGTTGCTTAATTCTAACAAATAGGTTTTTGCTAAAAACAAACCAAAATTACAAATAATGTTACAAAAGAGAAGAATCCAAGGCACTTCTGGTCCAAAAAAGTTAAAAAGCCTTTATTCACACTCTGGCCATCTCAATAAACATTAAAAATGCCTAAAACTCTGCACACGGGTGCATTTATTGAGTTGTTTATTGTTTATTGAAATGGCCAGAATGTGAATAAAGGCTTCTTTAACTTTTTTGGACCAGAAGTGCCTTGGATTCTTCTTTTCTGTAATAGTTGCTTCAAACCGAACCAAAGAGCACCTTCTGGGATTACTTCACAAGGTCCTTAATCAGCAAGTAGCGCTTCAAGATGTCTCCTATTAAAAATAATGTGTTTATAATTCCCACACAGCAGAGACTTGGTATTGTTTCCAAACAAAAGGAAATATATCGGTATCGGCTATTGGCCAAAATGAAAAGTATCGGCATGTCAGATATTGGCAAAATAAAATATCGTGCATCCATAATTTCTATTTCAAATAAATGCCTTTCTATTCATCTGTGAATCCTGAAAAATAAAATGCATCACAGTTTCCACAAAAATATCGGGCAGTTTTCAACATTGATAATAATCAGAAATGTTTGTTGAGCAGTAAATCAGTATATTATTATGATTTCTGAAGATCATGTGACACTGAAGACTGGAGTAATGATGCTGAAAATACAGCTGCAGATCACAGAAATACATTACACTTTAACAGATATTCACATAGAAAACAGCTGTTTTACATTAGAATAATATTTCACTATTTTACTGTATTTTTGATCAAATAAATGCAGCCTGGGTGAGCAGATGCTGTACTTCTACCATGAGCTGCTTTTACAGTATGCATGTATCTTCAGTTGCATTGTGGGCCGGTGTTACCCGAGTTTGATGTCGTCGGACTTTAGCCATCTGTTCTCCTTTATTCTCCATCCTCTTCACGAGCGTCTCCATCTCCCGCTCCAAATCCTGCCGCAAGCGATCCGAACCACAAGACTGGATCTGTTTGGCCAATTCCTGCTGTTCGCTGACAAACAAACACAACACACACACACACACACACACCGCTTACAGTTACACACATTCGCACACCATTATTGAATCAGCATTCAGCAACAACACTGCAAAAATTATTTTCTTCCTTAGTATTTTTGTCTTGTTTTCTATTATACATTTCTACAAACTCCTGAATCAGGATGCATTTGCTTGACAAGTAAAATGACTCGAGATATTATGTCTTGTTTTCTGAAAATATTATCGAAATTGTTCATTTTTGCTTCAAACAAGCAACAATATCTGCCAATGGGGTTAAAAAAAATCACCTTGTTTAACCTTTGAATTAAGATTATTTTTTTTACCCCATTGGAAGATATTTGTACTTGGATATTCAGAAAACAAGACAAAATATCTCAAGTCTTTTTACTTGTCAAGCAAATGCATCCTGATTCAGGAATTTGTAGATATTTATACTAGAAAACAAGACAAAAATACTAAAGGAAGAAAATAATTTTTTGCAGTGAAACCTGTCTGTTAAATGAACAGTTCACCTTAAACTCATCATGCTCCTGTTTGTTCCAAACCTGTACACTTATTTTCTTATAAGCAACATAAAAGAGATTTTTGCAAAAGCTTTATGCAAATGTTTAATTTCTATTATGATATCATTTTTGGAGATTGAGTTTGTAGTCACTAGCATTGGGAGAAACTTAAGCTTTTTGAATCTCTGAATCAATTAAATGAATTACTTCACAAAATAATTGACTCTTTCGAAGCGCTCAAAAACACAAGCTGGCAACATCGCCTTACACAGACCAAATCCAAATGTTGTCATGCATGTCTATTAAATTCAGTCTACAAACCATTTCATATCATTCAAATATGAAGTGTGTGAACAATTTGAATTCTTTTATTAATTTACATAAAATAATTATTAACAGCATGTTAATTTTTGGTGAATTGTCACTTTAAAATTGTAGTCTTGGTTATATTAGTATCATTAAACTAGTGTTATTATAGTATTTATTAATATTTTCAATTAACTTTTATTTGTATATTTATGATAAAAAGTGTTTTGTCAGTTCATTAGTCAGTTTTGTCTGTTTATTAGTTTTTGTTGTTTATTTGTCTTTGTTAACTTTAATTATTTGTAATTATTTTTTTATTTCAGTTTTAGTTTAATTGTTTTATTTTTTGATGAAGCAATTTTAGTACTTCAAGTCAGGGTTATTATAGTTCTTTAAAACTAAAACCAAAACCATAAAAAAAAAAAGTTACATGAAAAAAATATATCAGCTGAAATAAAATAAAATTTGAAAAACTTACATTTATTTAATTTCAGTGATTTTTCCATGTCAACATTTTGGTTTAACATCTACTAAAATAACTAAAACTATAAAAAAAAACTATATAGACATAAAAAAAAAAATTATAATAAAAATGACAAAACATGCAATAAAACTAAATAAAATTAATATGAAAGCGGAAAATATAAAAATATTAACAAAAATTATAATAGTATGTCATTGATATTAAAGTAACAGTTAACCTAAAAAAAATTGAATTGTTGACTTGGCAATTAAATTAAATAAACGTTTTACAAATATTTTATTTTAGTTAA
This sequence comes from Barbus barbus, assembly GCF_936440315.1. Classification (NCBI taxonomy): domain Eukaryota; kingdom Metazoa; phylum Chordata; class Actinopteri; order Cypriniformes; family Cyprinidae; genus Barbus; species Barbus barbus. The sequence continues at coordinate 1,187,561 of NC_136759.1, forward strand.
CATTCATTTTCTTTCAATGTAACATGTTTAGTTTTAGTTAACGATAGTAACACTGGTCCAAGAGAGGGTGGAAACGAATACAATGTAAGATGAAGAATAATCCTCACAAGCTCATGTGTCCAAACTCGTCCTGAAGCGTCAGCAGCAGCTCTGATAGCTCCTCACCACAGGAAGAGGAGGAGCTACTGCTGGCCTGACGAGCGCTGTGATTGGTGGAGGGGGCGTGTCCCAGCACTCGCTCGTTGCACAGCTGAGGATGATGCTGCTTCATGAGATGAAGGACGTGCTGGACGTTTGCTCGCACAGAGTGACTCGAGCCTGTCGACTGAAGACACAAAGACTTGTTAACATCCACAATACTGCTCCCTATCAAACATGCTCCGATTTGTCACTTTGTACAGGACATAAAAATAACTTCAAATGGTAGGGAAAGTGTAAAGGTCAGAAATGATCATGAAAAACTCATTCGCAACTGTTTTTGATGAATAAAATCAAATGTTATAGTGTAAAACACTGTTTGCGTCTTTACCGTCCCGGTCACAAACGGCACGTCTCCCAGACTGAGTCTGTAATGCGGCTGAGGCTGCGACGGATGTTTCTGCAGAAACAGGAGAATTCACACATGAGCGGCTCATTTCAGTAATTAAAGCAGACGTCAATCAAGTCAAATTTATTTGTGTACAGCAATTATCACAACGCATATTCAAAGCAGCTTTACAGAGTTGTTAGCTAGTTTTGTTCTATTATGAGATTAAAATATCGGTCAGTTTTGTTCTATAACAACATTGAAATATCAGTAGCTTTTGTTCTATATTTCAAAAATGAAATGTCAGTTGGTTTTATTCTTTAACAACATTGAAATATCAGTCGGTTCTGTTCCATTATGAGATTGAAATATCGGTTGATTTGGTTCTATAACTACATTGAAATGTAATCCATTTTGTTGCATTAATATCGGTCAGTTTTGTTCTACACTGAAATATCGGTTGCTTTTGATCTATATTACAAAAATTAAATATTGGTTGGTTTTGTTCAATAACGACATTGACATTGATCTATAACGACTACAATGTCATCTGGTTGTGTTCTGTTCCAAAATTTAAATAGTTTTTTTTTTTGTTTTATTAAAATATTTAAATACCAGTCAGTTTGGTTCTATTACAAGATTTAAATATCGGCAGGTATTTTTCTATTATTAGATTTAAATATTGTTCATTTAGTTCTATAACGACATTGAAATATCGGTAAGTTTTGTTCTATATATCAACGTTGAAATACTGGTCAGTGTTAGTCTATTACAAGATTTAAATATCGGTCAATTTTCTTTTATAACAAGATTTAAATATCGGTTGGTTTTGTTCTATTACGAGATTGAAATATCGGTCAATTTTGTTTTATAACAAGATTTAAATATCAGTTGGCATTGTTCTGTTACAAGATTTAAATACTGTTAATTTAGTTCTATAACGACATTGAAATATCGGTCAGTTTAGTTCTATTACAAGATTTAAAATATTTTTGTTCAATTATGAGATTGAAATATCTGTAGTTTTTTCTTTTATAAGATTTAAATATCAGTCGGTATATATAAATATCAGTTTTTTTTACGACATTTAAATATTGGTTGGTTTTGTTCCATGCAAGATGGTATAGTTCTCAAAAGTAGGGATGTAACGATTAACCGCGAGCCGGCTGAAAATCGATTCATATATGTGACGATTCAAATCGGTTGAGATGCTAAACAAATCGCGATTCAATTAGGGGTAGGAGTTTCTATGAATGTATTTCTGAGGGGAACTTACGGTCTTTAGAAAAGTTTAGATGGCATTTTGTCTTTTCATCTTACCTCTGTATAAAGCATATTGAAGTTCATAAGGGCAACGCTGCTTTGTTTACAGTGGAAACCAAAGAAATGCTTTAAGCGCCACCTGCTGGCCGAGACTGAATCTGCGTCTCATTCAGCTCGTCTGCCGTTTTTTATGTATAGTTTCACAAAACTGAAGTCAGTCCATTCTGTTTTGGCTTCAATTTTCAAAATTATACAGTCTAATTTAGATTATAAACAGCTCATGTTGCATTTATGCAGCATCTCTGTTTGGATCATGATTAAAATGCAGTAGTTGCCTCTAATTTAAAATGGAAAGAGCACAGACAAAGCCTTATTTTTTTTTTGAAATTTTTTTTATTTGATTTGGGGTTTGTTTTAAAATTTCAATTTAGTTTTGTTATTTACATCTACATTATATTTACATTTTGTTATTTAGCTGATGCTTTTATCCAAAGCGACTTACAAATGAGGACAATAGAAGCATGAAATAAAAATTGTGAATCGAATCGTGAGTTGAGTGAATCGTTACATCCCTACTCAAAAGGATTAATATGATACCATGAGTTGTCTGAAGTGAAAATTAGCCGGAAGTGAAAAGAGCCTAATGTGAATTTAACATTAGCAGTCATTTAAGCGATGATATTGAGAAATATATCGTATGGGTTTAAATTTAATTAGTAACATCTCTGACTTCAGGCAGGATTACTATATTGTGATGTTGTTTCTTACTGCAGTTGATATCATATCCACCCCTCTTAAGTAGTTTGCAGTAAGTAAATACGTTAGAGGAATTACCTTTGCTGAGAGCTTCTTCTGTTTGTTTCTGCTGGATTTATGTGGACGTGGAGACACAGACTGAATGAGCAGACGATTGGCTTCTAGACCCGTCTGCAACTGATCACAGAACAGATAAACACAGTTAACATCATACAGACAGACAGACAGACAGACAGACAGACAGACAGACAGTAGGGCTGGGACTATAAATCGATGCATCGTGATTTGTGGATCGATTCTGAGATTTTTGGAATGCATTGCAATTCTCTCTGGAATCGATTATGAGCTTAGTTTCTAACAGCAGATGGCGCTCTAGGCTAGTTTTTAAACCACACACTCAAATTCTCTTGAAGAAGAGCCCTTGTGCATTGTGCAGTCGTGTAAGTGGTTAAATGTACTTGCACCTTGGCTTTTATGCTTTTATGACGCAAGATTAATGTAAACACAGCCCACTGTGAACACCCTTTAATTCGCTTCAACCTTTTCAAACTGTATGAATGATTATTTTATGTTCAAGTGGTGTATATTAAGGAACTGGACGCAAGCAGAGTACGGCTGTAAAATGTCAACCGTAACAGATTATTTTATATCAGTATTCATACTGCTGCTCTCCTTCTAGTCACTATTGAACTCTTCTCTCTCTTGAATGAAGCTGCAGGTGAAGGGTTGCCAGTTACCACAAAAAAGAGCACAACAAGCCTTAAAAACGCAGTATAAGCAGATACCAGGGAACAATATAACTAGTATTAATAGTATCTTACAAAATTAAAAGGAAATGTAATTTATTATGAATATTTCAACAAAACATTTAGATATTATAAACAGTTTGAAGTAAAACAATAACATGAGATTTAAAAATACTTTAGAAACAACTTATTTAAAGTTTAATTTCACCTATAAGTCGCATTTAATGACAATCAGTTGGGGCAGTTAATCTATAAATTGAGTGTGTTTTTACTAAATAATTAATTTACCAAATAAAAGAAATATCAAACAAGGTGAAGTACTTTTCATTTCTAATGTATATGAGTTAGTATATTTTGGCAATTTTCAGAATAACTACATATATTAATGACTATATCGTGAAATATATTGCTACCCCTACCATCTGATCTTAACTCTTTCCTGCCAGCATTTTTGAAAAAAGTTGCCAGTAAAATTTCACTACAATTTCATGGCCCCCAGAATATATTGTTGTATGAATATCTGAACATGCAATACATCAAAACAAAATCAGACCCTCTACTTTCAAACACAAAAATCAGCTTTATTCTAGCTTGAAGCATAGTTTTTTTCTTTTTTAAATAAACACTTGAATGTAGGTAAGTTACAATTTTTTTTTTTTTTTAATTGAGCATTTTTATCTAATACTACATCTGGACCATATTTAGTAATATTATCAAAGCAAAGATGCAGTAGATGGCTTCCATCAGTATGCCAAAGCTTCACAGGCCTGTAACACTTTCTGGATCAACATTTCAATGTTAGTGTTGATGATCGCATTATTTTTCATATGCATATGCTTAAATATGAGATCGCTCGTTTCTGTGTCTTCATCATCTGTGTTTTTGATCAAGTGATTCTAGACTCATTCAGAAGATGCGTAATAGCACCCCCTAGCGTATAACTGTGAAAACACAGAAACCTGGAAAATCCCATGTTTGACGGGGAAAGAGTTAAAAACTAAACTCAGAATCGATGCAGAATCATTAGTCTATTCGCGATGCATTGATTTACTGTCCCAGCCCTAACTGACAGAGAGATGAACCTGAGTTGCTTTGTCCTGCACCAGTTTCCTCTGATGTTCCTCTTCCTGTAGTTTTCTCTCCAGCTGCCTGATCTTCCTCTCAGTGGCGCTCTGAGACTCCGTCAGCTGATGGTACTCCTGCTCCAGCAGATCCAGCTTCTGCAGCTTCAGCTGAACATAGGTCTGATCCGCTGAACCCAGACGCTCCAGAGACACCTGCACAACACACACAGCACATTAACACACACACACACACACACCCCAACCTGTTTCAGCGGGTTCTGTGTGTGTGAGACGCACCTGTCGGCGAAGCACAGCGGTTCTGTCCGACTCTGTGTTTCTCACAGTCTTCCTCATGTGCTCCAACTGTTTCTCTAAGCGTGAGCATCGAGTCTCGGTGGCAGTCAGCTGAGAGAGCAGATCTACACACACAGACAGACATTGTACTGTACATTTACTGTAAATGTGAGGCTGGGAATAAAGATCCGTGTCAATCAGTGCAACCTAACGCTAAAAGTATTAAAAATGTTCGGCAGCTGAAATAAAAAACATTACATGAGAAACTTAAACTAAAAATGTTACCTAAGCAACTAAAAAAAAAAAAAAAAAAAAAAAAAAAAAAAATTTTTTATATATATATATATATATATATATATATATATATATATATATATATATATATATATATATATATATATATATATATATATATATATATATAAAATTATTAAAAATAATTGTATAAAATAATGATACTAAAAATGGCAAAAGTTTGTAACAAAATTACTAAAACTTTAACAATAAAAGTTAAGTGTACAATATAAATGTTAAATGGAAACTTAAAAAAATAAAATAAAAATAAATAAAATAACCAAGTTGAAGTACTAAAATCAATAAAACAAAAAAATACACCTATATTGAATTAATATATAAAAATAATTTAAATTATTTATTTAAAATAATATTTAAAAAATAAAAATAAAATTAATAATCAAAAAAACTAAGAATTTATAAAAATGCCATATAAGAAAATTACTAAAACTTAAAAACTAAAATTAAATTTAAAAGATAAAAATAAATGCTTATTAATATAAAAAAACTTTTTTCTTTATTTATTGAAAAACAGAAATGTTGCCTTGGCAACTAACCAAAAAAAGAAAAAAGAAAATCTGAAGTGCTAAAATTACCAACAATTAAAAACTTAAAATAAAATAAAAATAGCTATACATTATTATATTTTAAAAAGTATTTAATATATATTAGAAAAGTAATACAAATGTTAAAAGCACATCATTACTAAAACCTAAAGTTCAATTTAAATGAAAATGAAAAATAAAAGTTTAATCAAGTATTCAAAATAAGCTTATTAAGTATTGAAAATATGAGTAAATACTATGATAGTAGATGAATAGCACTGGTGTCAGGAGTGTGTGTGTAGCTCAATCACACGCTCACCGTGGTGTGTGTGTCTGTCGTCGTCTCTGTGGTCGGAGTGTGTGTGTAGCTCAATCACACACTCACCGTGGTGTGTGTGTCTGTCGTCGTCTCTGTGGTCGGAGTGTGTGTGTAGCTCAATCACACGCTCACCGTGGTGTGTGTGTGTCTGTCGTCGTCTCTGTGGTCGGAGTGTGTGTGTAGCTCAATCACACACTCACCGTGGTGTGTGTGTCTGTCGTCGTCTCTGTGGTCGGAGTGTGTGTGTAGCTCAATCACACACTCACCGTGGTGTGTGTGTCTGTCGTCGTCTCTGTGGTCGGAGTGTGTGTGTAGCTCAATCACACGCTCACCGTGGTGTGTGTGTCTGTCGTCGTCTCTGTGGTCGGAGTGTGTGTGTAGCTCAATCACACACTCACCGTGGTGTGTGTGTCTGTCGTCGTCTCTGTGGTCGGAGTGTGTGTGTAGCTCAATCACACGCTCACCGTGGTGTGTGTGTCTGTCGTCGTCTCTGTGGTCGGAGTGTGTGTGTAGCTCAATCACACGCTCACCGTGGTGTGTGTGTCTGTCGTCGTCTCTGTGGTCGGAGTGTGTGTGTAGCTCAATCACACACTCACCGTGGTGTGTGTGTCTGTCGTCGTCTCTGTGGTCGGAGTGTGTGTGTAGCTCAATCACACGCTCACCGTGGTGTGTGTGTCTGTCGTCGTCTCTGTGGTCGGAGTGTGTGTGTAGCTCAATCACACACTCACCGTGGTGTGTGTGTCTGTCGTCGTCTCTGTGGTCGGAGTGTGTGTGTAGCTCAATCACACACTCACCGTGGTGTGTGTGTCTGTCGTCGTCTCTGTGGTCGGAGTGTGTGTGTAGCTCAATCACACGCTCACCGTGGTGTGTGTGTCTGTCGTCGTCTCTGTGGTCGGAGTGTGTGTGTAGCTCAATCACACACTCACCGTGGTGTGTGTGTCTGTCGTCGTCTCTGTGGTCGGAGTGTGTGTGTAGCTCAATCACACGCTCACCGTGGTGTGTGTGTCTGTCGTCGTCTCTGTGGTCGGAGTGTGTGTGTAGCTCAATCACACGCTCACCGTGGTGTGTGTGTCTGTCGTCGTCTCTGTGGTCGGAGTGTGTGTGTAGCTCAATCACACGCTCACCGTGGTGTGTGTGTCTGTCGTCGTCTCTGTGGTCGGAGTGTGTGTGTAGCTCAATCACACGCTCACCGTGGTGTGTGTGTCTGTCGTCGTCTCTGTGGTCGGAGTGTGTGTGCAGCTCAATCACACGCTCACCGTGGTGTGTGTGTCTGTCGTCGTCTCTGTGGTCGGAGTCTGTGGATTCTCTGAGCTTCTGCTGAGCTTCACATCGCTCCAGCTCTAAATGACGGATCTTCTCCTGCAGGTTCTTCAGCGCAGAAAGAATGGCTGCAAAAACACAGCAGTTCAAAGAGTTCTGCATCTAGATGTGATGTATTCAGCTCACACACCTCCTCTCCACTGGCCCAAAGCCCATAATGCAATGCAGGTTTGTTTGTATAGTGCTTTTCACGACGCAAATAATGCAAATACAAATCAAAACAGCATTCACTCATGAAAAGCTCAGCCAATTGAAACAGAGCTCATTTACAAACAGAAGTCTTAAAGAAGCAAAATGTTAATTGCAAGCGGCTGAATCTGAATCTAACTCTCCAGCAGGTGGAGCTGTTCACCAAATATTCATAAGTTTTGTGAATATTTCATCACCAAACCGCTGAGCACAAAATTGCATCCAAGTGTGTTTGCACCAATGAGATACTATTATAGATTTTAATACTATTCTTTAATTTTTTAAAGTTTTAGTAATTTAGTTTTTTTTTTTAGTTTTTTTTATGATTTTTTAAAAAAATGTCTATAGTTTTATTAATGTTTACTTTAGCTGTTTTTGTATATCAAGATAACTTTTGTGTTTTTTTTAGTGTCACTGAGATACTAATATTGTCTTTTAAATAGTTTTTACTTATATATATTCCATTATTATTTTAAAAAGTTTTTGCAATTTTGTAGTGCGTTTTGTTGTTTAATTATTATAGTACATAAAGTTTATTTAAATGAAAATGAGAAATACTTTGTCTAAAGTAAGTTTACATATATATTACAAATATATGTACATAAAATAAAAATACTTGAAATAAAATAAAAAATTACTTGAAATAAACGTTAACTGAAAAAATATATGTATATTTTTTCAGTTAACATTTATTTTATTTCAAGTAATTTTTATGGTTTTAGTATAATAACACTGCTTAGCAATGATTTATTTATGAGGTTCTGAATTCAACACATCTTTGCTGTTTTAACAGGTAAAATTCACCTGTTCAATTTATTATTTAATTTTAACTATCAGTGTCACACTCCATTTTAGCTTAAATAAATACAATGAATTAATATATATTTTTAAAATACTGTAATTTTATGTCTGAAAAATCTAGACTAAAAACACCCTTTCTGGCGTGTTTAAGTAACTCGCTCAAATGTCCCACAGTCTATTATTCATGAGCGCTGCAAACAGCTGTCAATCACTCTCCATACACACGAGTCTCGTGTCATCAGTGCATCAGTGTGTGAGAGATCTCAGGTGTCACAGGTGTGTGTGTCTGTATGTGTGTGTGTGCATGTGTGTGTGTGCGTGCATGTGTGTGTGCATGTGCATGTGTGTGCATGTGTATGCGTGTATGTGTGCATGTGTGTGTGCTTGAGCGTGTGTGCATGTGTGTATGTGTGCTTGAGCGTGTGTGCATGTGTGTATGTGTGCTTGAGCGTGTGTGCATGTGTGTGTGTGCATGTGTGTGTGCATGTGCGTGTGTATGTGCATGTGTATGCGTGTATGTGTGCGTGTGTATGTGTGCTTGAGCGTGTGTGCATGTGTGTGTGTGCATGTGTGTGTACCTGCACCGCTGCTCTCAGGAAAGGCTTTGACGGCTCTGTTGGTGAAGGGCAGGGGTGTGTTTATGAAGGGACGTCCAGCGGGATACTCGGTGTAAGAGGCCAGAGACGCTCGGTCAGACATCGGTCGGTCTCTGAGGGGCTGCTGACACACACACACACACACTCATACACTACAAACATGAACGCCTCATTTTATTTTATTAAATGTATGCAGGTCAAATACTGTAAATTAAATTGCTATGAGACCAAATAATGAAAACCAGTGTTAGAAATGAAATAATATGCCATTAGTCCGTCTAGGAATTCTGATGTAATGCATATACAGTTTAGTATAAACCATTTTTACAAAGGTTTTACATTAAGTGCTTACACAATATTTTGCTTCATTTACAAAACCCCAACTTTTCTGAAAAACAAAATGACATCTTTAATCCTAATTATTATAACAAAGGTTTACATTCGCAAGACACGAATAATGTAAAAATAAATAAATAAATCACACATTACTCGGACCTTCATATGCAGTTTTAAACTTTAGTTTTATTATTTTTCAACAAAACAAGCTTATCTAAAGCTTTCAAATTAAAGTAACTGCCAAATTAATAAGTAAGGGGATTTTTATTTGATATTTTTCTGTTCATTTGTATATATATATTACTTAAAGTTCTGTATGTTTACTAAACTAAATTACAGTTTGATTGTAATGCTCATTCATTCAAACCCAGCGTTATGGTTAAATTAAACGACATTATTCTAAATTAAATATATGACGGTTAATGTTTATTTCGATAGTTTGTCTGTTTTAACGTTAATGTTTGTGAATGTTGAAGATATTTTTACCTTTTCTCGTCCCGCGGAGGGTTTTGAGCTCGAGTCCATTAAAATGCGGGTTTGATCTTAAATCATATTTAATTAAAGTACACTCACATTTTATGACTTTAGTTCTGTTTGTTGTGAATTTGTTGTTTGGTGCAAACAGGAAACTAAATACAAGCGCGCAAAGCATAGCTGTGAAGTCAGCGATGACAACATCCGGAATATAGTATACTAAATAAAAGTCACGACTCGTGAACTATAATATTTTAAAGTTATGTATAATATTTATGTTATTGAGTAAACAGAGTTATAACCGTGTAAAATTTTGAATGATAAGATTTTATTAGTTCAATTGAAAAAAAAGAGGTATAAAAATACATTACACACATGCATGTCTAACGGAACCGGAAGCGATGACATCCAACTCTGGTTTCCATAGACGCGTCCACATCAGATTTCACTGATATTTGTTGTCTGTTTGAGTACCTGCTTAAGAATTAGTAATAAACTGTTCATACGATCTATTTCGCCTAAGCACTTTTCAAAATAATACATTATATAATGGAATATCACATAGAAATTAACTAACACACGTTGCTATGGCTTGAGTGACGGAAAAAGTTAAAAGTCCCAATATTTGTATTTAAATTCTACACGAAAAACTGTGTAACCTCTATCTGTCATTTTTTTAATTAAAAGAAAAAATTTAAAGAAAGATCTCAGTTGTTGCATATGATTTTGTTTTATTCCAAACATGGATTATAGAGAATTCAGCATTTCAGGACAGTCCTTACTTCTCTTGGGTTTTGTGTGTTTTGTGTGTTTTTGAACATTTTAACAGCCAACATGCTTTATTTGACCTGTACATTTTTTTTCTTTTTTACTTTCATATAATTCATCTGTACAAAGTTACTCTTTCATCTTCCATGGGCAAAAACATTATACAAAATTAAAGTTTTATAATAATAATAATAACAACCCATTTCTTCACTCTGGAGAGGCTGCAGCTGCATAAATGTTTGTTTGGACAGAAATGTTGGGTTATTTTTAAGTTCAAAAGATCATCACACACACAAAAAGTCAGATCTGAAGATCACATGGCATTATCACATCAGGAACATAAACTCTTATTTTTATCTCAAAAATAAGTTGTCATCTGTCTCAAATATTCTGCTCGTTATCCCAGAATGCCATGGGGTCTCTGTCCTGAGCGGAAAACAAAATAAAGGTGAAACATGATGCATCCTCAGACAGATCTGGACGAGAAAGTCAACAACACTGTCATCACATTAAAAATACCATCTGAGAAAAGCTCAACACAGAATCACACGGGAAGCTTATTTCCACCATGGAATAAAGAAATTCAATAAACTCATTGCCACTTTTTTATCTCACAATTACGACTTGAACTTCATTTGAACAACTTTAAAGGAGATTTTCTCAATATTTCGATTTTTTTGCTCCCTCAGATTCCAGATTTTCAAATAGTTGTATCTCAGACAAATATTGTCCTATCATAACAAACCATACATCAATGGAAAGATTATTTATAGTATCAATCTAAAAAAAAAATAGACCTTTATGACTGGTTTTGTGATCCACGGTCACAATTGTGAGATAAAAATATGCAATTCCATTTTTATGCATGCTGTATTTTTTCCATGGCAGAAACAGGTTTCCACAGAATCAACGTGAAATCACTGCACTTCCATTCTTCTCCTCTGTCAGGCTGACGACGGTCACAGCAGCCGATTCTACTTAAAAAACACTGAACATGTCTGACATAACAAGTCATATCAAAACGTCAACATGCCTACAGTACAGCGCCGTCTCACACACACACACACACACACACACACACACACACACACACACACACACACGCACACGCACACACAAACACACACACACACACACAAACACACACACATCAGCCGTAACGTGACTGAATCGACACACTCTGCATCCGGATATAAAAATAAAGATTTCAAAGAAAGATGGGTGTGAAATATGACACAAGGTGATTTCTGATCACTAAAATGCTGTAAACATCAAACGGCGTGGGAGCAGCTTGGAGCAGTTCGTCATGGAAACGAGGGATGAGGAGACGCTCAGGGGTCAGAGGTCACCAGACGACGCATTTGTTGACCGGATGCATGGGTGATCCTCTGGGACAGTGAAACACGCGACCGAACTCCTCGAACTGAGACACGCTGCCGATCACCCTGCAGACAGACCATAAGAGAGATTCAAATACTCCACAACAAACACAATCAATCCCTAATCATCAACATCTGGCATTTATATATATATATATATATATATATACACACACACACACGCGTTTGAATCAAAGTCATAGTCACGGATATTATAAACCAAAACTAAAGAGAAAATCTTATTTTAAATAAAAATAAATGTTAACTTGAAAAAATAAAATATAATAATTTAATTCATTTTATTTCAGCCAGTTACCAATGTCTCATTTTTATTTAGTTGTTCATTAAACAATATAAAAATAACAAACTAAAACTGAATTAAAAATGAATTAATAATAATAATAATAATAATGACAAAAACACAAAAAAAATCTACAACTTTCAATGATGGAAAATATATATAAAAAAACTATTTAAAATATTAAGAAAGCTATAGTATTATCTCTGGTAATGTTTCAGGATCAGATATACAAAGATGGATAATTTAATCTTTAATTACTAAAATAACCTAAAACTGAACTAAAAACTATACAGACACATTCAATCAATCAATCAATCAATCAATAAATATATATATACACACACATATACACATATAAAATAATATAATGTAATATAAAATACCAATAATACAAATTACAGAAACACACAAAAAAATCTACAACTAAATGTAAAGATTAAATATTTTAAAAATATATTTAAAAATGTTAATAAAATAATAATATAATAATAAATAATTCCAAATATCAATAAAATCTATAATATAATCTCAGTGATACTAAAATAACACTGGTCATACTTCAGTATCAGATATACGAGGATGAATAACTTAAAATTAGTGAACTGATTTAAGTATTTATACATTGGATATAAACGTGCCTTAATTACACTAATTTATTTGGTTATGTAATTATTTATATTCTTTTATTTCTGCTTTAATTATTTTGTCAGTTTTATTTTGGTTTGATTGAGTTCAACAGCCTTATATTGAAATCATTTCTTCTAAAAAATATTTAAATACACATGACAACACATCTAATTATTTCAACGTACATAATTAATGAGCTGTTAAGCATTATGCAAAACAATAACAACTGAAGAATGGCATTATATAATGTAGTTAGTGTTCTAGATAGAGCTTGGTTAGTAACAGTAATGTTTGACTTAGTAAACGTCTCTATTGAGGAATATTAATTGTGTTAGCTGTGTATTACCTGTAATGTTCAGGTGCGTGTTTATCTGTCAGCAGCTGCAGGTAAATCGACTGCGATCGTCTCTTCATACACCAGTTCTGTGATGCAATGTGTACAAAACATTTCAGAGCAGCTGAACATGACTGAACCAGTATTAACTAACAGGGAGTTACGCCAGTTACATAATCAGATTACTCTCTTTAAGTAACTAGTAAAGTAACACATTACAACATTATTGTTGTTAAAATTGCAACAATAATGTACAGTATGTGGAAAATTATGTGTTTTTTAACCTTAAACCACATAAACAGATTGCATTACACCAAATACACAAAATAATGTTCTTTTTAACAACGTCATATGACCCCTTTAAGAAAGTAACACAATATTTGAATGCATTACTTTGAAAAGTAACTTTCCTCAACACTGTTAACTAATGCTGAACTAATCTTGTTTACCTGAGCGAACGCGATGAAGAAGAGCTGCTCGTGTGTGTATTTGAGTCCCGGCAGAGGACGCTCCGGCCCGTGTTCACGAACCCACTTCTGATACGCCTGCAGACCGGAAAACAAATCACCATTCACAGATGACCCAATGAAACTATGCTGGATAAACGATGCTATGCACTGTGAACATTTCAGTGGAGTTTGGGCTAGTTTCGGTATAGTGCCTAAAAATCTCACGAACCTCAATTTTTGTGATATCAACTTCAAATTTGGAGCATAAATTAATTAAACAAATGGCTTTGATTGTATAGCAATATTTTAAATTCCAAAATAGTCTCTGCAAACAATGCTAAACATTTTTTTTATTGTTTAATATAGAAACATTTACTTTAAAGCATTGCTTTGAAAAGTGCAATAAAACACCATTTGAAGTAGATTTTTTCAAGGTAGAAAGTGATAAAACTCACATTATAAGACAACTTCAGTCCACCCAGATCAGCAATGTTCTCGCCCAGCGTAAGACGCCCGTTAACCTGCGCACACACACACACACACACACACACACACACACACGTTTAATACTCATTTTATTTCAAGATTATGCATTTTTATTTTTTTTGTTTTATTTTCCCTAGCTCTAACAGGACCACTTTATGCATTAAAAAAAAAATGTTTTTGCTTACTTCTGGGTACAAACACACTACTACTACTACAAAAAAAAACATTTAGTCATTCATTTGTTTTTAATATAGTTTGATTATAAATACTAAAACATACTGTCTATAATTTTCAGCATTTTTAGAATTCCAAATGCATTTAAAATTCATTTAAATATTTATTTACTTGATTTTTATACTGTATTTACAAATGAGGTTGTACAAATGTGTCATCAAAACATGCTTAAATAGACACAAACACATACACACACACACACACACACACACAAACACACACACACACACACACACACACACACACACACACACACACACACACACACACACACACACACACACATACACACACACACACACACACACACACACACACACACACACACACACACACATACACACACACACACACACACATGTCATACTGTACACACTGTAAAAAAAACACAAATACAATTTTTTACAAACATAGACATAAAAACTATATATATTACAAACACAACAAAAATACTAAAACTTTCAAATTAAAATGAAAACTGTAAAATAAAAACAATAATATAATACAATTATTAATTAAAAAACAATATTATTAAATTAGTAATAAAAACTATAATAAAATATACTGAAATAACACAAGTTAGGGTTAGTGTGTGGGATAGTATTTATAACTAGCTGTATATAAAACTATATAAATATAAACTTTATAAATCTATGCAATGTCCTTTAGATGAGTAAACACACGAGTATGTGTCTGTAAGTGTGTGTGTGTGTGTGTGTGTGTAAGAGTGTGTCTGTGAGTGTATGTTGTGTGTGTGTGTGTGTTTCTCCTGTAAGTGTGTGTGTGTGTGTGTGTAAAAGTGTTTTTCTGTAAGTGTGTGTGTGTGTGTTTTCTGTAAGTGTGTGTGTGTGTGTGTGTGTGTGGGTGTGTGTAAGTGTGTTTTGTACCCTCTGGTTGTACACAGTAAAGTTGTCGTAGAGTTTGACGATACACTCCGCCTTCTTCTGAAACTTCCTGTAGGACTCTTCCGTCCACCACTGCTTCAGGTTGCCATAGCGATCGTACTGCCCACCTATCAGCAAACAGGAAGAAGTCACATGACTCGAAAAATCACATCATCTGCCAAAATCCTAAAAAATGACGTGAGATGCAGAGTGATCCATGATGTTCAGAAGAACTGACAGGCGACATCATTAGATCATATGTTTCTGTGTTATTCAGAGATATTCAGAGAGGAGTGTTTTGGGTTAAAGCAGGTTTCTGTCTCACCCCAGTCGTCGTATCCATGTGTGAGCTCGTGACCGATGATCGCTCCGATTCCTCCGTAATTCAGTGACCTAAAACACATGATAATGAAGAATACACTCAACATCTCATCCGATCTTTAATGTGCATCACAGAAATGAACAGCAGAACTCTCAATACAGCCTACACCACACAGGGTTACTGATCTAAATAGGGTTATTACATAGACTCATACTGATTTATAGACCACTAGTTAACCCTAACACAAAACTCTGCATTTATTTCATTAATAAAACACTTTATTTACTTTATTCTTATACTGTTTTTAACAATCAGGGTGTCCCCAAAAGGAGGAGGTTTTGTCATTGTTTTGCTCACTTCTCGGTACAAATGTGTCCCCAGAATATGATTAGGTAGATAAAAACATCAGGTTTATTATAGTTAACTAAAACTTAAACCATTATTTTATTTCAGCTAGTTGTTCAGCTATTTCTCATTTTTATTTAGTTTAACCTGATTTACTAAAATAACAAACTGAAATGTAAATATATATTAAAGCAAATGTAATATAAAATCTAATCTAAATTCACAAAATTGTGTTTGTGTGCATACACACACACACACACACACACACGCATATATATATATATACACACACACATTTACATATCATTATTTAGCAGACACTTTTATCCAAAGTGCTGTGACCAGTCTCAATTAATCTAGCACAGTGCACATAGCAAGGTGTGTTTTTAAAATAAATTAGACCAAAAAGAAGAAAGAATATAATATACACACACACACACACACACACACTAAAAATGGCAAAAACACAAAAAAATTACAACAAACTTTATATATAAAAAGAATATTTACTAATATATATATATATATATATAAAAAATAAATGTTTACTTAAGCATTGCACTACAAATCTTTTAGCATTATGCGCTGCTTCCCACAAAATCTCTCTTTAATCTGCACAACAATTTAATGTATGATATATATATATACACAATTTTTATTTCTATCTTTTTGCACAATTTCATGTACAGTATATATGTAAAGTTCTTGTACAGTCTCAGTTTGTGTATGTCTAGGCAACTAGGTATAGTAGTTATAGTATATGTATAGTCCGGTGCTCTTTCTTTTCTTTTTTCCTCTTATACTTGCATTGTTGTATGTTTATCTTATGCTTAACTAGTATGTAGCACCGTGGTCCTGCGAGACACGACATTTCGTTCCACTATATGTCCACACATGTAGCAGAATGACAATAAAGCTCAAATATATATATATATATATATATATATATATATATATATATATATACACACACACACACACACAGCGGATGATGCTGAACATATAAGACTGTATAATATGGATTAAATACAAGATTAATAGTAGTTATTAAAATTGATGTCATTTGGAATTGGTAAACTGTGCTTGGAAAAAGTATGATCAGAATATCAACTTGATTATGACGCACTGTATTTTTCCTCTTTCCTCTATATTGCAGCGCGCTCTTTATTGCTGTGATGCGCAGCTGAATTTTCAGCATCATTACCGCTGTCGTCAGTAATGCAAGGGATGTTGTGATTGGCTGTCAATGCAGCCAATCAGAATTTAGCAGCCTTGTCTCTGATTGGCTGGAATTATGGCATACTGTAACGCTGGGTTGATTTGAGCAAGCGAGCATCGGCGTTTAGAGAGCACTGAGGCCAGGCATCAGGGGAGCAAGCAGTGAAACGTTGCACACGCAAAAGAGGTCTGCACACATCCAAAAACATATTTTAAATGCAACATTGATTTTTATGCACTCAAAGTACTTTCTTCTTTGTGAGACGAACATTTTCTCCACAAAACACAGTTTGCGCACATGCAAAATGCACTTTTGCGCACTCAAAATATGATCTTTTGCGCCCAGAATTGTGGCAGAGATAGTATAAGATGTACTATAAAACACACACACAGCTGAATGTTATACTAATGAAGTCAATACGTTTACAATCCCATGTTACAATCACTGAATGCCTAGCCGCTGGTGAAGATGTAACCCATCTCTATTCACACAATCTCCAGAGGATACTCACTGAGGGAATTCAGGATCATAGAGAGTCGGCTGGAGAATTCCTGCAGGAAAAACTGAAGAGAAAGAATGAGAGAGATGAGCTTACAATGATGAAGCAAAGTGGAATACACAAATATGACAATAATTCATTATGATGCTAGTTAATGAGGTTTCATCTCAGTTTCTGTCTCACTTTCTGTCAAATTCAAATCAGCTTTATTGGCACGACAAACTGTAGATTGTATTGCCAAAGCATTTATATCTATGAGCAAGAAAAAAAAACAAAGAAATGAAGAATGAACAAAGATGAAAATGAAGTCTCTCTGTCTGTATTGATCCTCTAACAGGTGGCATTTATTTCCCAGATAATGATGAACGCTTCATTGTGATGTGCAGTTGGAAAACAAATTAATACATATAATAAATAACGCCTTAATGAAGATGTACAAATGCTGAGAGGTTTGTGTGAAGAAAATATAATTAAAAGCAACAGAAGTCAATGGAAAGCCCTCACCATGAGAGAATAATACAGTAAATAAGTAAGATGATATACATTAGCATTTAAAAATGTGTGGTTGGTACAATTTATTCATGTTATTAAGTCTCTTCTGCTCACCAAGGCTGCTTTTATTTGTAAGTAAGTAAATTTTATTTATATAGCACATTTAAACATAGCAAAGCTATCCAAAGTGCTTAACAATGTAACAGAAATTAAAATGAGAAAAGAAAACAAAAAAGAAGCAAACAAGACAACCAATAAAACATCAATAAAATGGAAATTAAAATGCTAAGGAAAAAAGATATGTTTTCAATCTTGATTTAAAACTGGTAATGGAAGGTGCAAGGCGGCATTCTAGAGGTAACTGGTTTTGATCCAAAATACAGTAAAAATCTGAAATATTATTACAGTTGAAATGTTTTCTATGTGAATATGTGTTAAAGTGTAATTTATTTCTGTGATCTGCAGCTGTATTTTCAGCATCATTACTGCAGTCTTCAGTGTCACATGATCTTCAGAAATCATAATAATATACTGATTTACTGCTCAACAAACATTTCTGATTATTATCAATGTTGAAACTGTGATACGTTTTATTTTTGAGGATTCACAGATGAATAGAAAGTTCAAAACAACAGCATTTATTTGAAATAGGAATCTTTTGTTACAATAGAAATGTCTTTACTTTTGATCAATTTAATGCGTCCTTGATGAATAAAAAGTATTAATTTCTTGATGCCAAACTTTCCAATTCAGCATCTCAATATTCAGGTGTGTGTTTATAATACTCACCCATCTGGTTTTTGTTTGGCAGGTAATACGCATTTAAAGCCTGTGGTGGAAGAAGCCACCTGTGAAAACACACACACACACACGTGCACACACACACACACACATATACACACACGTGCGCACACACACATATACACACACACACACACACATATACACACACACACACACACACACACCGGTTGTTATTTTAATTGCAAAATATTGTATTTTAATGGACAAATCAGTAGCAAGGCAAATTTATTTATAAAGCACATTTCATTCACAAAGTGCTTAGAAAAGAATCAAAATAATCAACAGATGAATAAGAAAAAAAAGCAAAGAATAAAAACTGATAAAAAATGCATTTAAAATGTATAAAACATTGCATGAATTCAGATCTGGGCGTGTGTGTATATGTGTGTGTGCGCGTGTGTGTGTGTGTGTGTGCGCGTGTGAGTGTGTGTGTCTGAGTGCGAGTGAGTGTGTGTGTGTGTGTGTGTGCGCGTGTGAGTGTGTGTGTCTGAGTGCGAGTGAGTGTGTGTGTGTGTGTGTGTGTGTGCGCGTGCGAGTGTGAGCATGAGTACCTACTTTACCTCACTTTTGGGTACACATTTGTCCCCAAAATATGGTTAACTTGACAAAATCTCCAAAAACCTCCCTTTGGGGACGTCCTCATTTGTAAAACAGGTTTAAAAAATAAACTAAACAGTTTTTTTGAAATTGTAAAAATGCAGAAAGCTAAGTTTAGGTGTAGGGCAATAGCACATACAGTTTGTACTGTATAAAAACCATTACGCCTATGGAATGTCCCCATTTAGATGTGTGTGTGTGTGTGTGTGTCTGCGAGTGTGAGTACGTACAAATGAGTGTGAGTGTGTGTGTGTGCACGTGCAAGTGAGTGCGTGTGCGAGTGTGTGTGTGTGTGTGTGCGTGCGTGCGTGTGAAAGTAAGTGTGAGTGCATGCGCGAGTGTGTGTGCGCTTGTGTGAGGGCTCCAGAGATCTGGAGGTTTTTACAGATGCTCATTTTTCTTTGTTTTGACCGCCGTGTTCAAATACAATCTGTTCATATGATAACACACACACACTAACGTCTGTTTCCAGACACATCAGAGACTCCTTTAAGATCAATCACAAAACCATCTGTGATGATTACAAGAAAAAACCTTTTCAAATCTAGTGGCATGTTATTAGAGATGTGATATTTATATTCATCTTGGTTCAACACAATCTCTTTCTATTTATATCCATTTAGACCACAAGGTTTGTGCGTTTTCTCTTTGAAATCAGCAGTAAAGTTCCTCTGACTCAGTGACATCACTTCCTGTGTGGTTCTGTCAAACTCACGTCGTCTTGTCCACCTCTTTATGGATCTTTTTGATGGAGAGTTTGATGTTGTACTTGATGCTGTTCAGGATGTTCTTGAAGTATGTTTTCTCGTTCACATTGAACTGTCGAGGAGAAATAAAAGGATTTGAACTCAAGATATCATCTGGAATCGGATCATGTGATCGGTCAGAAGTGTCTTACCCCATACTCCTCATCAATAAGTTCAGGTTTTAACAGAAAGTCAGGATATCCGGTCATAACCATCATGTGCTGCAGCTGAGAGAAAGATTCAGAATAATGAGAAAACATCTCAACTATTGCCTCTATTTATATAAACTTGTTAACTTTTAGAGTCCGACTGAAACGTAACCGAGTTTTGCTCACCTTTGCTCGGGCAGAGTCTCTGGTTTCTTCATCCATCCAGTCGAGCTCCTGTAGTCTCTGATCTAACGAGTGTTTAATGTCCTCCACCAGCTCCTGCACCTGAGAACGGGGGCGGAGACAAGATGTCAATCAAAGGATCCGTCACGTTTGATTGGGTCTCTGGATGACTGAACTAAAACAGACTATTATGAACAAACTTGTTCAAAAATAAAAAAATAACCTCATTCAAAACTTAGAATCATCAAGTGCAAAAACAAAAAAAGGAAAATATCTAAATGACATTAAGTATCTTTTATTTAAACGTAAATTAAGTTTTATTTATTTTTTTATTAAATGTTTGATTGTTGCATTGATTACCGCTCTTTGTGAAGTATCCTTGAGCTCAGGAAAGGTGCTATATAAATTAAACATTATTATTATTAAATATTTAATTAAATTTATAGGCATCACCTGTAACATATACTGGACAGAACAGGGAGGTAAGTGAATAACAGATGAGTATTGTATTTAACAGGAGAGCTCTGGAGGAGTGACGACAGACTCCAGGTAAGTAAGCCTACTCAGAGAAGTTCTGGAGGATGAATTCAGGGAATAACGAAACCTTCTTTGCCTCACAGGAACTCGTGGAGACGAAGACCAGAATGACAGGGAGCACACACCTCAGTGTGTGCAAAGCCCATCTTGCCTGACGTGGATTGAGCCGCTTTGCATCACGAAGATATTGTAACTTCTTATGGTCAGTAAGGACCAGGATGTGCAGCTCCCTCCAACCAGTGCCTCCATTCCTCTAGAGCTAGTTTGATAGCTAGAAGTTCTCGGTTGCCGATGTCGTAATTTCTTTCCGCCGGGCTGAGTTTCCGGGAGAAGGCGGCGCATGGATGGAGTTTGGGAGGAGTCCCCTGCTGCTGTGAAAGCACCGCTCCTACTCCCGTGGTCGAAGCATCGACCTCTACGATGAAAGGGAGCTCTGGATTGGGACTGACAAGGAGCAGTGTGCTGGTGAATGCCTGCTTGAGGATGTGGAAAGCTTCTGTGGCTGCGGGGTTCCAGGACAGATATTTGGCCTTTCCTTTGAGGAGATCAGTGAGCGGACTGGTGATGGTACTGTAATTTAGAATGAACCGGCGGAAGAAATTAGAGAATCCGAGGAACCTTTGTAACTCTTTGATGGTGGTGGAAATGGGCCAGGATGAGATGGCCTCCACCTTCCCCTCGTCCATGCGAATGCCACCACTGTCGATGACGTATCCAAGGAATTGAACGGTGGGTTGGTGGAATATACATTTCTCTGCTTTGAGATACAGGTGAAACTTCCGTAACTGTTTAAGGACCTCCGCAACGTGGTGGCGATGTTCGGCCAGACTCCGGGAGTAAATGAGGATGTCGTCTATATACACGATAACAAACTGGTGGAGAAACTCCCGGAGCACCTCATGCATGAAATCTTGGAAGATCGAGGGAGCATTGACTAGCCCGTACGGCATAACCCTGTACTTATAGTGGCCAGTTGGGGTCACGAAAGCTGTCTTCGACTCGTCTACTTGACGAATGCGAATGAGGTTATATGCGCTGCGGAGGTCCAACTTAGTGAAGATGGTGGCACCGCGTAGATGTTCCAGGGCTGCTGGGACGAGGGGAAGAGGATACCGGAACTTAACAGTGATATCATTGAGTTTCCTGTAGTCTATGCACAGCCTCAAGCCTCTTTTAGCCACGAAGAAGAAGCTGGAAGCAGCAGGGGACGTTGAAGGAACGATATAGCCTTGCTTCAAAACCTCCTTGATGTACTCCTCCATGGCCTTCTGTTCGGGGAGTGATAATGGATAGATCTTCCCGCGGGGCACTGGCTCACCCGGAATGAGGTTGATGGCCGATGTGGTGGTAGCTGTGCAGCTCTCTTGGGACAGAAAACATCGCTAAAGGGGG
Source organism: Barbus barbus (assembly GCF_936440315.1). Lineage (NCBI taxonomy): Eukaryota > Metazoa > Chordata > Actinopteri > Cypriniformes > Cyprinidae > Barbus > Barbus barbus. The sequence continues at coordinate 1,209,831 of NC_136759.1, forward strand.
TGTAACAGGATGGAATGTCAACAGACTGCTCCATGACTTTCTGTAACATATACTGGACAGAACAGGGAGGTAAGTGAATAACAGATGAGTATTGTATTTAACAGGAGAGCTCTGGAGAAGTGACGAGAGACTCCGGGTAAGTAAGCCTACTCGGAGAAGTTCTGGAGGATGAATTCAGGGAATAACGAAACCTTCTTTGCCTCACAGGAACTCGTGGAGACGGAGACCAGGATGACAGGATGACAGGGAGCACACACCTCGGCAGGTGATTGGAGCTGGAGATGGAGGACACAACTGGAGAGAGAGATAGCAGGTAAGTACCACAGGTAAGTAACCTTAGATAGTTCAGGGTAATGATCGAGGGTAGAGTCCACTTCGTATTTACGAGATTGGACAAAGACTGCTGCTGAGGTGTGTGCTTTTGTACCAGACTTGATGAGTGAGATGATGAGGGACAGGTGCTGGTGAACAGTATTCAGGAGAGGGAGTGCGCTGTGATTGGTTGGGAGGTGAGCCTGACCGATTCGTAACATCACCACATGCTTATTTAATATATAAACAACTTTTGTGCATATTTATATATATCCTTATCATAATATAAAACATTAGGCCACGGGGAAGTCGTGGCCTAATGGTTAGAGAGTCGGACTCGTAATCCAAAGGTTGTGGGTTCGAGTCTCGGGCCGGCAGGGATTGTAGGTGGGGTGAGTGAATGTCCAGCGCTCTCTCCACCCTCAATACCACGACTGAGGTGCCCTTGAGCAAGACACCGAACCCCCAACTGCTCCCCGGGCGCTGCAGCATAAATGCTGCCCACTGCTCCGGGTGTGTGTATTTAATATATATATATGTTTTTTTTTTGTTTTTTTTTACATGTACCAGTGTTATTTTAGTGTTTTTATGGTTTTTAAAAATTATCATTAAATTGTATTTTTTTTTCTGTTTTCACTTGAATTTTAGTTAGTTTTAGTAATTTTGTTATGCATTTTTGTCATTTTTATATATATATTTTTTTAAATATGTCTATATAGCTTTTATTTATTTTTATTTATTAGTTTTTAGTTGATTTAATTTTAGTGCATTTAAAATGCATTAGAAATCAAATGAATTATACCTTTTTTATGTTCTTTTTTTTTTTTTTTTTTATAAAAGTTTATTTTATTTAAAGTAATGAAAAAGTTTTTCATGGTTCAATTTTAGTTTTAGTGACATATATTAACCCTGACCCATATATAATATCAGACCAGATCCGTTTCTATGAGGGCTGCTTAATATCTTTTAACATTCATGTTAATTTAATAAGCAGTGGAAAGTTTTGAGTGACAAAAATCATTCACACTCGTAATTAGAAAAGCAAGTCAAGTGAAACCTTCATTTAAAAGCTGGTCATCTGCTCTCAGAATTACATGAGACGACCTCAAATATTAAAAATCAGCATATTAAAATGATTTCTGAAGGATCATGTGACACGGAAGACTGGAGTAATGATACTGAAAATTTAGCTTTGATCACAGAAATAAATTAGAGCTTAACAGACATTCAAGTAGAAAACATCTATTTTAAATTATAATAATATTTCATTATTTTTACTGTACTTAAAATCAAATAAATGCAGCATTGGTGAGCAGAAAAGACTTCTTTCTAAAACCCCAAACCTTTTGAATGACAGTGTGTGTGTGTGTGTGTGTGTGTGTGTAAACGAGCAACAGGAATATTCTACAAAAATTTCACTAAAGAAAGTAAGTCATTTGTGGATGATTTGTTCTTTTAATAGAAACTCTAAAGAGGTCCGGATGATTCTTGTGCTCAAAAACAGTATGAAACCCACGGCAAGCTGGAAAAACTGCAAAAGTCTGCATTCGTCTGACAAAAGTGACATTTTGACTGAGGATTTCCACAAATCTATACTCCCTGCCAAGCAAACCATCTGGGAGCGACGTCTCCCTCAAAAGAATTGCGATTTGATCCATCCATCATTCTATCTATCTGAGAAGAGCAGGGGAGGAAGGAAGCACGATGAAAGGTAAACAAACACTGCATTAGAAAGGAAAGAGGAAGGTGAGAAGCCGCCAGAGACACAAAACAATCTTGTATTTCTGCGTAGCACTTTTCTATAGGAAAGAGAAATTAGAAATGAGGTCTGGATATCTCTATTATATAAGTAGAGACTGAAGTTGCTGAAGCTCTGTAATCTGAGAAACTGCTTGGAAATCTCTCTTTATGCTATATTATCTCCAAATATTAAATTGATCTGAGCTTATGCACCTTTCTGAGTGAAAAAAGCATTATTTGTGCTTAAAAACCGAGGGGCATGAGATTAAATCAATGAAACATATACAATCAACCAGTTCCAGCAAGAAATACAAAACTTGTGATTATTGAGAAACAAAATCCAATATTTGGACATATAAATATATTTTATTAACAGTATAGAATAATGAAAATGATATGCAGTTTTGTAGGAACACCACGTGTAACAATGTGTAAATTAAACCTAAAATTACAGAAATGATCAGCAACAGAATAAATGAAGTTATACTGTGTTTTATTCAATATTAATCTATTTTATTTTCTAATTTAAGAATATCATTATTAATATTTTGCATTCCAAAAAAACATTTTTTAAAGAAAGTTCTTATCTGTTTTCTTAAGATTGTTCTAAAGACCAAA
>NC_136759.1:1217500-1230000 GCF_936440315.1 Barbus barbus
GATAACACTAAATAAAACAATTATAATAAAAAGTCAAAAATTAGTATTACGAAATTAAGTGATTCTAGTTTTATTCTGACTTTTATTTTTATTTCAAGTATTTTAAAATTATTTAATTTTCCAAACTAATCTTTCCTGTTTAAAATATTTTAATTTATTAAAAATATTATATTGTATAACATATTGCATTAATTTAAAATGTTTTATTTTATTTTATTAAAAATATTTAAATTAATTTAAAATAGTATATTTCGTTTTCTAATCTGATTTACTTTCTCAGTCAACAGTCTACATGTTTTTTTGTTTATTATTTAAAGTATTTTAATTTATTTACATTTTTAAATAAATTAATAATCAAAACAATGGTTTCAATTAATATAAACCAAATGTAATCAATTGATTTGATTTATCTCATAGCCAAGAGTCTATAATTATATAAATATAATTTTATTTTAATTTTATTTTATTAGCTTAAATTGGCAAAATATTACGTGATTGCCCAATTCTAGTTTTAATTCAAGTATTCTTCAATTCACTTTTACTTTATTTAAAATATCTTAATTTATTATCCTAATAATCAAATCAATGGTTTAAAATGGTTTAAATTAATAACCACATCAAAACTAATAAATGAATAATCTAATCTAATTTGACTAATAATCAAAATCAACATTTATTTTATTTTATTAATTTGTATTTTATATTATTAGGTATTATTGCAAATGCTCAAATTAAATGATTGCTCATTTTAGTCTAAGATTTAAGTTACATTCTATTTAATTTTCTTAATTTATTTAACCTATTTAACTTTTATTTTCCACACTAACCTGTCTCACCTTTTGAAAATATTTTAATTTGTTGAAAATATTATATAGCATTTTACTTCATTTCAAATATTTTAATTCATTTAAAGTATTATATTTTCTTTTTCCAAACTAATCTGACCTACTTTGCCAGTCAAAAACCAAAATTTAATTTAATTGAAACTTAATTTATTATTTTAATGTATTATTCATTTGTCTATCTAGTTTTACTGTAACTTTATCTGTCACTTTAAAATAGCTTTCAATATTTAATACTGTAAATTAACGTGCACGTTTTGATTCATACAGTTTTTTGACTCAACGTTTTGTCAAGTTTTCGGTCTTATTTTGCTGACTGCGACAGATGTGAACGAGAGAGAAACACGCTTTAAGACACGTTAAAACACTTTCTACTTTTATTTTACAGTCAGCACAAAGCAGAGCGCCAGGCCTCCGGTTCCTTCAGCACCGGTTTCACTCAGAAAGAGGAGAAGCGAGGTTTGCGAGAACAAGCATTTGATGAGAATAAGGTTTTGGTCCTGCGGAGACGCTCCACGAGCAGAAGCACCAGGAGGGACATGAAGAGAAAGAGCTAAAAACAGCAAAGAGCCAGAACAAAGAACAGAATAAAAGTCATTTCTGTCTTTGCTCCCGCGGCGCGCCTGATGAAAGCCGATTGGTGGGAGAGCCGCGTATCGCCATGGTGATTTTAATAACAGTGATTATGAAGGAAGAGGTTATTGTGAGAATATTATAGGATTTGGTGCATTATTACACAAAGATACGAGAGGGACGAAAAGACTTGACATTTCCACAAGACAAGAAGAAAAATCTCATCCAATCAGACAGTTTCCTGAAATCATGAAGTATTTTAATATTAAAAACATTACGCCACCTTTAAGACTCATCAGGGAAATTATAAACTGGTTAGGGGTTAAGTTCATCTCACATAATGTATTCTTCCAGTCATAAGTTTGGGGTCAGTAGTACTTTACATGTCTTTGAAAGAAGTCTCTTCTGCTCACCTATAGGCTGCATTTATTAGATTTAAATTACAGTAAAAATGCCTAATGTTTTTACAGTCTAAAATAGCATTTTCTATGTGATAAAATATGCTGATTTGCTGCTCAAGAAATGTTTCTGATTATTATCAAAGTTCAAAACAGTTATGCTGCCCAAATTTAAATTGTTGCCTGGCTGAAATAATTTTTTTTTTAAATTTAACTTTTTTTTTTTCCAGTTAAAATGTATTTTATTTCAAGTAACAAAGATTTTAATGGCTTGAATTTTTTTTAATTTTAGTTTTAGTTAACTATAATATCCCTTAATTAAAGTACTAATTTCTTCTTCTTCAAAATTTTTTTTTAATAGCACAGTAAATAAACAGAACAGAAATTCAGAACAGTTCAATTAATACATTTTAATCTATATAAATCTCAAATATATTTAATTTATATAAATATAAAAATATTCAATATTTTTGTAATATATAAATATGATATAAATATATATATTTTTTTAAATTTATATTTTTATATTTGGTAAGTATATAGTATTCTTTAAGTACTGAAGGAACTGTTTCGGTTACTAAATGAATCAACTACTACTAAAGTACTAAAGGAATCGTCTGTCACAATTAAGGGGAAACTAAGTTAAATTCTCATCGATATTATAGACAGTCAGCGTAAACAAAGAAAAGACAGAGTGAAATGCAGAGAAAGACAGAGGTGAACAGACAAAAAAACAGTTCAAATAAATTAAATTATTCTCACACAATGAACACACTGTGGATGGACTGGCAGCACACACACACAGACTCCCGTGAGAGAAACCTGACAGCTAGACACACACTAACCTCTGTCACACTCTGTCTGTCTGTGTCTGTCTGTGTGTGTGTGCGTGCGTGTGTGTGTGTGCGCGTGTGTGTGTAAGTGTGTAAACAAGTGAGGCCGTTGTGGGTCGATTCTAATCAGCCACGGCACAGATGAGTGTTCACCCAACAGTGACACCTCAAATAAAGCTATACACACACACACACACACACACACCAGTTTATACTGTGCAATGCTGAAAGTGTGTCAAAAAGTGCTGCAGTACTTTTTGTCTTGTCTTGAAAAGTTTTGTGAGTCATTTTGCTGCAAAAGTATGTTTGTGAATCTTTCTTTACAATAAATTCTCTTGATTTGGGGTCAATGTATGCAACATTTCTGTGACATTTTCACTAAATATGCAATTTAATTTAATTAATATATGTGCTACATATTTTACAATAGTATATGTTTGGAAAAATAAGAAATTAAGACGGACAAATATTATAGCATAATATTACAGTTCTAATGTAAAATAAAATAGTAAAATATTTCAATGTTGTTGCTGTTATTATTATTATTATTATTATTATTAGCGATATTCATATATAATCAAAGTTTTGGCCAAGTTGTGAAGCCATGCAAACAAGCAGAGCAAATAAATAAATAAATAAACAATAATAATAATAATCACATTTTAACTCAAATTTTTATCAGAAAAACTGCAATTAATTGTTTTTATTAAATTCAATTTACAATTTTATTAATTTGTAATATTAATATTTCTTATTATATTTTATTTAGTTATTTTATTTAGTATTTTTATTTAGTAACAATAATAACTTTAATTATAATTATTATTTCTTATCATCATCATTGTTATTATTCTATGGCCATATAGATAAGTTAATTGCCTTTAAAATCACAATCATGCTCTTTCAAACTTCTTACCGTTTAGACGTGGTTTTAATGATGTCCGACACCGTCTGCATGTAATCAGTGGCCAAAACTACGATCTCCTCTTCCTCAGAGAAATTATCATTGAAGATCCGGTCCAACAAACGCTTCCAGTGGAACTACAGAGAAAGAGATGACAATGTTTATGCTTCTCTTGAGTGGCTCTTTCAGTGAAATACAGAAGCCAGTAAACCCCGAGCGTCTACCGTCTGCCCTTTGCTTATTGATTTATGCTTCATTTAAGGACCATGTTCTGCGTTTTAAACAGAGGATCTGGCCTGCCAGAAATGGATTGGCGTGTAGATCCAGCAGCTCTGGATATTTGCTTGTTTGCGTTCTAATTTTACTGCGAGGCGGAAGGTCATCTGGGGGAAAATCACCACAGATCGGACAAGGCCATTATTCTTACAAAGCCGGAGAACTTCAGGACTCTCAGCTCATATAAACCTGCTCTTTGTCTTGCTCTCTGACAACAGGTTCAACATCATTGTTTTCTTTATATTTTCAGCAATGACACATTTTTAGATAAATCTTGTGTTTTAATTTAATAATTTTCACATACAGCTCTGCCCAACTGAAATTCAATCATATACGCAATTCACTACAGGTGAATAAGGTAAAAAAAAAAACTAATAATTTCACCATACTTCCCCAGTTGATTGATTACATTGAGAATTGCAAACATTTTTTTGTATTACAAGTTTTTGTTTAAAATGTGTCATTATAGGATTAAATATTAACTACTTTGCATGCATTTCCAGAAAATAAATCTAAACATTGTATAGAGTCAGGTTCAAAATTTTTGTGTGATTTTGTTGACATATTAGAGTTAAATGTTTTTACTGTGGGGATTTTGGATTTCTCTTTTTATCACTCCATAAATCAGAAAATATTGTCAACAGATAGAAAAAACACATTTTTGCCATGTCTTTAGGAATAAAATGTTGCATACAACAGTGTGAATTATACATGAACAAACCCTTCTATAAATACCTTCAGAATATAGAGAGGAATAAAACTCTAAGTTTTGGTGTATGTAAGTGCTGCTGAAGTGGAGAAACAAACTCACAGCTTTTAAATATATGCTTTTTCACCATGTTTCTAGAAATAAAATGTTGTATAAATCCGTGTGAATGAAAAATGAACAAACCCCTCAGTAAAAACCTTCAGAATATAGAGAGGAATAAAACTCTAAGTTTTGGTGTATGTAAGTGCTGCTGAAGTGGAGAAAAATCTCTTTAAAGATATGTATTGCAATTGAAATCTACAGACGCAAATAGATAGTGCTATTAAAGAAGCACTTAAAGGTGTGCTTTGGATGATTTCTTTTCACTAAACTGAAAGAAAACACTATGAAAATGCAAAAAGCTGAAAATCACAAAACTGACCAGTGCATGAATAAAAAAGTTTTTGCCTGTAGTGTCTCACCTTAAATTCTACTCCGGTTTCTCAAACCGTGGTGACTCTCTCTACGTAGGACACTAATTAGGCCTTAAACGGTTAGTATGTTCACCCCTGCTGGTAATAGGCTATAACTACATCATTCCGGGGTCAAAGAGCATCTTTCACCATTGACGGCCATTCAAAAGAAGACATGTAAAATGTTTTCCGGAAAATAAGTCACACCTGACTAAAAGTTGTAGGTCAAAACTGTATTGTTGAGAGAAAAAAAACACAGATGAGTTTCATCGGTGATTAAGTCGCATTTCATTGTTACATTTAGAAATAATGTAAAATTTTGGTAAAAAATTAAACATTTATACAATTATATAAACGTGTTTTTTATATAAGCAAGTGGGTGTATGTGTGTGTGTGTATACTCACGCTTGGAGCCATTTTCTGCAGTTGTTTCAGTGTTATTCGGTTGTATATGCTGCTAATGTCTTTTCTTTGGTCGTCGTATTCAGACACAGTGATCTTTACAAAAACGAGAAAGAATGTTAATTAACATATATTAAAACACAAACATGCTTGTTCACACAAAACAATCTGAATTCATGTACACATTTACCACACAGCTTTATACAAGCACACATACTGGAGTTCAGAAGTATGAATCATTATAGTGATTCTGATCATTTGGGGGATTCATTTGAATGAACAGGTGCAAATACTCAGTTTAAAAGTTCATTACATAAAAAGTGGTCTCAGAAGTCTCTGTGTGGCATTTTAAATATTCATATTGGTACTTAAGTAAATATTTAGTAAAACAAAGCTGTTTATCACTACATTTTGATTACATGTGAAAGTTATTTGTGTTTATTTGGTATTTCATGTACATGTAAATGTTCCAGTTTGATGCTTTTTTATATTCTGTTTTTGTTCCACAAAGACTTTCTTAAAAATTGCTTTCTTTAGCAAAAAGAGAGAAATAATAAAAAATGTATCAATATAAAAAAAGATATTTATATGTGACTAAAACATGAAAAATGTAATGCTAAATTGTAAATACAATTATTTTCAAATTATATTTAAAATATTTATACATTTATATTAAATTTATATTATTATTATTATTAATCACAATATAATTTTGAACGCTTAACAATGTATGAAATATTATAACTAGATTTGTAAATTTTCTGAATAAAACATGATGAATGTAATGGAGAGTGTGCCTTTATATTGTGTTTGTATGTTCCAGAAACACTTTCTCAATAAATACATCTAAAAAAACTCAAATAATTTTTTTTTCCAGTAACAAACAAATTATTAAAAAGAAGCAAATTAAAAAAAATGATGAATTGACAAAATGAACATCACTAAAGTGCGCACACACACACACACATGATACGTACATTCGCAAGTCTCGTCTCCAGATCCAGAATCTCTCTGGATTTCAGTGTGGCATTGTGAGCTCCCAGCATGCTCAGCAACCTTTCCATCAGTGCCTTATAGGACGCCAGAATCTGAAATCATTGAGAAAAAAAAACATTGCGACGTGATTATAATGGACAAACATCTGACATGAAACCAATTTCATGCTAAATCTTACAATTTTGTTTGGTAAAAACATACACAAAAGCAAAAATTATAAATCATGTTTTAATGTTTCCAGGGTTGAATTTCTGATGTTTACTGTCTCTTAGGTGATGTGCTGTCTCTAGATATAATGTATGCCTTTGTTTGCTTAAAGATCCTTGAAAAGTACAACTTTGAGTACCTATTTTATATATTAGTTTGTTTTATACACAAAAGCAAAAGGAGCAAATATAAATGTTGTTTTAATGTTTATTATGACTGAATTCATTATGTTTTTGTTTCTACTAAGTTTACAGATAAAAAATAGATATAATGACTTTAAAGATACATAAAATGTAAATATTAAAATGCATGTTTATTTGTTTGTTTATATAATTTGTAACGTATTACTTATCTGGATGTGTTGTTATATATGTAAATTGTTTGTGTTGTTGAATTTTTGTTTTCGTCTCTCAAGTACATTGATAACAAATAAATCTAGATATATGACTTTATTTGCCCAAAGAAACTTGAAAAGCAAAACGTTTGAGTATTTTTTTTTATATATAAATTTTATTGTAAATAATGTTTCACTGTTTTTATGGTTTAATTTCTTAAGTTTTTGTCTATCTTAAGTGTACTGATAACAAAAAAATCTAGATACGACTTAGTTAACTAAAAAGTTAAAGATACACAAAAATGAAATCTCTCAACAACTATGTAAACCTTTGCATTTGTACTTTATATTGGTTACTTATCTATATAGACTTAATATTTTGCATTTAGAAATTCTGTTGTGATTTCTGATTTGAAATGTGATCTGGACAATTTTTTTATGAGATTAATCCATATTTTTCATCAGTGGGATTCCGTGGCTTGTCAATTCAGATGTGTTGTAGCATTGGAGCGTGAGAGGATCACTGCTGTGACTTCATTATTAAGAGACGCCAGCTCATCTGTGACACGATCAATTAAACGTGTGCTCACAGTGAGAGATGGCCAGAGTGACAGATGTTAGTCAGACAGACAGTCGGACAGATGGAGAGACAGAGTCCAGAACAAAAGAGCATACGGAGAGATGAAGAGAGGCGTTTCACCTTCACACTGTCTTCATCCTGCCCCAGATACAGAGTCCTTTCGGGCAGAGTCAAACCCTCCTGATCAATCTACAATCACACAAACACCAGTTGAAGTTACTTTGAAACTAAAACTACACTCACGAACGCTCACAAACACGCTCTCTCACCCGTATAGCGTTGCGTGATGAGTTTTTGTCATCTACGCTGACGGTGAGAGAGAAGAACACAGACGTGCTGTAAACTGCCTGCGTCTTATACAGCATCTCATTAAAATCTGGTCTCACGGGGGCGGAGCCACTGTCCCACCCCGCCCCTCCGGGAGGAGCTCCGGACAGGTCCCACCCACCGCAGCTGTCAATCACCTCAGTCATAGGCCCCGCCCCCAGACGATCAATTTCCTTCATGTTGATGCACGAGCGGTAAAAGTCTTTCACCTGTGGGAGAAAATAAGACGTTTTAATTAAAATAATCATTCAAAGATTATTTTAAACATTTAATTTATTTGCAATTAAATAAATATTGTTCTTATCTTAAAACATTTGTAAAAAATCTTTTCCTATTGAAATTAGGAAAGTAATATATATATATATATATATATATATATATATATATATACATATACATACATACATATACACACAGATATATTATTATTACATTTGAATCAGGATAGAATAAGAATTTGAATAAAAATGTAATATACAATCACGCGGATTTAATTAAAATATTAAAATCAAAGACATTTTAAAGGATAATGTATGATTTATTTCTAATTAAACATAAATATTTCAATATCTTTCCTTGGTGAAATCTCTAAATACAAAATATTAGGGTTGCACGATATTGGATTTTTGCCGATATATGATATGCCGATATTTTTTAACTCATTCTGGTTGATAACGATACCGATATATTTCCTTTTGGAAACAACACCAAGTCTGTGCAGAAATCATAAGCTAAATATTTTTTTAATTTTGGTTAGTTTTTAACAAGAACTTATTTGTTAGAATTAAATCAACAATGAAAGTTTTTTGACAGTACATTGAAGCTTTGAAAATAACTATACATAAACTGTATCAATCGTTGCATTTTTTTCACAGAAAGATGCAGTGTTAACCCTAATATTTTATTTTAAGATTTAACATTTGTAGATGGTCTAAAGCAAAAGAGTTGTAAGAATTCTGAAAATCTTTTAGATTTGTTTAAAAAATAAAACATATTACACATTAATGAATAAATCAGTATATATAAAATTATTTAATTTACAAGTGTCATAATTGTGATTTTTTTCATGTAAAGCTATAGCTTCTGACCTTTAAATCAATACATACTCATTACTTTATGACATCAATTACTGCTTTATTTAATCAAAAACACCGTCTAAATGTTACTAGTGTAGGCTATTTTACTTTTAATTTAATTCGAAGTAGGCCAACAGTGCCCCGTACAGATTAAAACTACTTACCGAACAGGCTTTAGGACCCGTGTTATTACTATTTACTTTATCACACACCAAACGCGTCATTCTGTAAGTGCTTTCACAGATTAAATGCAGTGATCCAAAACAGTGACATCTAATCATCATTCAGAAAACTTTGCTTCAAGAATGAGTCACACTGCTAATGTGATCTAATTACTAGCACACCCTGGGAACATGTGAGTTAATGTATTACTCTTATCGGCGAGACATATCAACATACATTTTCCATATCTGGCCGATGTCGATATTTACATTTAAAGCTTAATAATATTTATGCCGGTGAACATCTTAATCCCAGTCAATTCACTATAAGCAGAAAGTGAAAGTAAAAATGGAATGATGGAGCTTTCGGCATCTGCCACCGCTTATTCTCTCAGAGACAAAGAGAGATGAATCTACTTCAATATATGCTGATAACGGTATAGCCTATAGCTGTTTTAATTTATTTCCTTAATATTTCTCTTGTGGCCCTTACATAGTGGAAACATTTTTTTTGAGAAGAAACGTATTTCATGTTAAACAGATTGTTTTTGAAAGTCGGTGCTTGAAATAAAAGCTTTTGATTTCATTGATTTTTGACTGCAGTGTTAATATATTAATTATAGGACTATAATTCATTGTAGGTAGCTGTAGCCTATAGCCTAATAGACCTGTTTTAAAAGGCCTTTTTAAAAAACATTTTAATTGAGGAGTAAATAGCCTAATCTTATCTTATCTTAATTTAATAATAAAAGTAACTTCATATTAATAATAGACCTAATAAAAATAAGAATGTAACAGGCCTACATTAATTGGAAGTGCCAAATCCTCTTAATATTGCCAATAATTGATGTTTTTGACAATATCTCTGGCTATCGTCGTCTTTCGATGCACCCCAGCAAGGGGAGGTTATCTCTGGGCAGACAGCATGATGCCTGTTACATCATTTGGGCTGCATTGCTGAGCACAGTGGCACTGATATTTCACACAATCTGACCTCAACCTGTAAATGTTTTAACTGAGATTTGAAACCTTTATTTTTTTTGTGAATTATGTATTGTGATATATGTTTGTATGTCTCAGGAGATATTAATTCTCCTGCCAGGCTGTTATTGTAAATAAGAACTTGTTCTTAATTAACTTGCCTGGTTAAATAAAGGTTAAATAAAAAAATAAAATATAAAACACACATGCATGTATATATTTAAGAAAAATGTGTTAAGTTTATATATTAATTATATTTATATATTATAAAATTATATGAATATAAATATATACATGTAAATAAATGTAAATGTTTTCAAAATACATGGAGTATGTGTGTGTTTTTAGATATACTAGTGCTGTCAAACGATTAATCGTGATTAATTGCATCCAAAATAAAAGTTTTTGTTTACACAATATATGATGTAAACAAAACCTTTTATTTTGGATGCAATTAATCACGATTAATCGTTTGACAGCACTCATTTAAACCAAGCTAATATTATGTGTACCTTTCTCTCAGCACTGTCCGGCTCTTTCCTCCGGACCGGCGCCTGTAGGAGGCGCTGAAGCTTCTCCTGGTTCTGTTCTCCGATGGCGGTGATGATTCCGTAGCTCAGTTTATCCTCCGGTATCCCGTGTCTCCGGAGCCAACCGCCGCAAGCGAAGCTGTAGAAGTCGTGACAGGGCTGGACGCTCGGGTCGACGTTCCCCTGGACGAATCGCGCAGCCCGGAGTAGCGAGCGGCGCTTTACGCAATCCTGACGACACTGGGAATCCTGCGCTTCTAGCGACAGAAACTTCAGCGCAAGCATGCATCCGAGAATCACGCACATCCCCGCCGCGAACACTAGAGCAGAGAGCAGGCAGATTTCACGACGGCTCCAGCGGGCCGGAGCCACACCCCCAGACCCGGCCTTGGCCCCGCCCACACATTTGTCCCGCCCACTCCGTCCGCGGTCCAGCGATCCGCCCAGATGCAGACTCATGCCGTTACTCAGCGTGCTGCTGCTGTAACGACTTCCGTACTTGATCTCCTGGAAATCGTCGTAATGCGCCGTGAGCGAGTACGTCTTCTCCATGCTGACCGACGTCTGCGCCCGCGATTTGTTGGGGAAGGTGTGGAACATGAGGTCACCAGAACAGAAGGGAAGGATCTGGGATCAAAGTAAGGTCATGACCTTTGACCCTTTCAACTCTTGGGTCAGACTGTATCGAAAGGCTATTTATGTCCTTGGTTTTTCAATCTGTTTTCTTTCTCAGTATGACCTGCTGCGAGAGAGATGCAATTAATTAATTGCTTGATACAGTGTGGAAAATATTTACGTTTACATATTTACAACAAAACAAGATAAATTTAATGAAAAATTGCAAATCCAATTTTGTGTGAACAAAGGAAACAATGAATTAGAAAACTATTTAAAACACAAATTTATTTTAATTAATTATAGTCTGTGATACATTTTACATATAGTCATTATCACATTATTTAGACATATAGGACCATATGGATTTTTTTGTTTGTTTTTTTTACAAATTTAATTTTGTTTATTTTAAAATAATTATTTGCAATGAGTTTTTATTTTTTTTAAAGATCTTTCCCTGGTGAAATTAGCAAAGCAACACTGACACACTCACTGACAGACAGACAGACAGATATTCGGGATTCCATGCTTTTCTTTTTAATTTTACTGAATTCTGTTTTAATGGTTAAATGAAATGTTAGTAATTAAAAATAATGTCTAATATCGCTAATTAAATTCATGAAACTTAATACAGTTTAACATGAATATATCAAAGGTTTAAAAAAAAAAAAAGACAATTTCAGTGCCCTATGAAATCCATTTTATTTTTCCCAAATTTCCTTTTGTTTTTCCTTAGAAAAACAGTTTTCTATTTAATTTTTCTGTATTCTGTTTTAGAGATTTAACAAAATATAAAAAAATCAAAAAGCATTTCTAATCAATTGAATTCATGAAACATTTTAATAATCAGAACTTTAACATTAATACGACCCTATGATTTGTTTTTTTTTCAGAAGTTCTGTATTGTTAGTTTTACTGCTTCTGGATTTATGATTTAATACAAATGTATTATTAAAAACAGTGTTAACTAAATAATTGCGTACAACATTATCAATTTAGTTTACTCTTTAAAATGTACTTAAATGAACATTTAACAAAATTCAGCACAACAAAGGTCTACTTTTAAAATTAAAACAAAAGAAAAATTGTGTGATATTCCTAATAAATAATTCAAACATTCCTAATATAAATAAATAAATAAATAAATAAATAAATACATACATACATATACATCACAATTCCTTAAAGTTTCAGCAGTGTTTTCCACGTCATGGAAGTTGTTTACGCATAGAAACTTAAATTTTAATGTACGTTTTATAAGTTCATGCATTTCCTGGGAATCAAACCAACGATCTTGTGCCAGC
>NC_136759.1:1235000-1262500 GCF_936440315.1 Barbus barbus
AAATTAGAAATTTTAGTTTTAGTTTATTTCTTCCACATAAAAATGAAATGCAAATTAGACATTTAAATTATAATTAAATGTTCATTATAAGTTTAGATTTATTTATTTATTTGAGTTTTAGTCAATTTAATACTTCAACGTAAATTAAAAGAAAAATGAGAGAATTATTGAGCTAAAAACTAAGTGAAGAAAGTTTTAGGTTTTGTATATTTTAGTTTTAGCTATTTTAGTACTTCAACTGAAATTAAATATAAATGAGAAATGTTGAGCTAAAAATGGAATAAAAAATTAGCTAAAAAAATTAATTTTTCAGTTTGTTATTTTAGTACTTCAACTTAAATTAAAAAATTAGAAATAGAAATAGAAATATTAAGCTAAAAACAGTAGGGCTGCAACTAACGATTATTTTGATAATCGATTAGTTGGCCGATTATTCTTTCGATTAATCGATTAATCAGATAAAAAATTATTGACCAAAAAAACACTATTCCACATTCTGCCCAATGTTCTACAAACAAACGTGACAACTGAATGCTATGAAAACATACAGTGCTTAATTTATTAGAGCACTTATCATAATAAAGAGAAAACATATTTTTGAAATTTGTCAAAAATTTGTTTAAATTTAAAAATGTTATTGTCATTTATTGGACATAATAATAAAAAATGGCCTCATAACAGCTTGCATTCTTGCTGGTATTGTTTATGTACTTTTTGACTGCAATTGGGTATCGCGAAAAAAAATACTCAAATAAAAAATACAACAAAAAAAAGTGCTCTGGTTTTCTTTCATAGAGATAACAGCAATAATGATATTATAGCATTAAAAATAGCCTACTACTGTTACTAAAGAGCTTACACATATTGGAGTACTAACCAGTACAGAAAGCCGAAAAATGATTTTGGTTATCACCAATACTGTTACTTTAGAGCAGCAGTGGCACAAACCTTACATAAACACATTGTTAAACTTACATAAATTTGTTAAGCATTGTAAAAATTTAATATAGTTTAAACCTCTATTAAAAATTAAAATAATAAAGATAATAATAAAGACGAATAAAAACACAAACTCAGTGTTAACCAACAGGTAAGAGTAATGTTCTGCAGGAACTACTTTGATCACAGTCACCTCGTCATTTCTTTATCCTGGAGCATCTCATGTTTATATTCAGACAGACAATTACACGCTGTTATCCCTTTAAAGTTCCTACTCTCATAAAATATTCGCACTGCATGTTTACTTTTAAACCTTAAATTAACTTTCAACAACAGATAATTCAACACAGTGGATATGTTTGCGCTGAAAAGCCTATTAATTGTCTCCCTCTCTACTGTGTTCTGTCCGTCTGACGCGCGTGCGCGTGCCCGCCGCGCCGGCGCTCATTCGGTATTTTAAACTTAACACAGACTGTCAGGACGGACCTTTATGCAAAAATGGAAATGCTCGCGTGAATTTGTGGCATTTATAGATAAGGATATGACCGTAAACTGAACGTTTTTGCGCTGAGGACGCACACGCATCTGTCAAAGCGCCTGACAGGGCAAGCCATTACTCTTATGCATTAACTTAAAGCTTAAAATAAAGAATTATCATGTTTTGGGCAGCTTGGATCACGTGCTTCTCCGGCAGAATCTCATTCTGTTTCCTCCACTATTTTTAGATGCATTTTGTCCATAGAAATGCATTATTCAGTGCCGTAATTTGACTAACCAGCTGAAGTTGGACGTACACTGTGGGCAGACCCGATTAATCGATAATGAGAATCGTTGTCGATGATTTTCATAATCGATAATAATCGATTTTATCGATTAGTTGTTGCAGCCCTAAAAAACAGCTAAATTAACCAAAAAGTTTTTTAAATGTTGTTTTACCTATTATTAAATCACTTAAATTAAATGAAAATATTTGCCTTGGCAGCTAGTCAAAATAAATATTTTTTTTTTTCACATTCCATTTCAATTAATATTTGTTTTATTTCAAGTAACGAAAAAGTTTTAGTTTTGTTAACATTAATAAGCCTAATTTATGCAAGTCTCCTTCTCATATGCTCTAGACAGAAAAATCTCAACAACGCCTCAAACAGAACTCACTTCTCAAATACCAGATTTTAACCTCAAAAGTCAACGATCTCAAACATTTATCATCAAATTCTTCAAAAGTCGAAATGATCTGAGCGGCTGTTTTTATTCCTCCCCAGAAACATCTGAGACACTCAAAACATAACTGAGACCTGCATGAGATATGAAAGAGCAATGACATATCCCTCTAGGAACAAATACAGATAAAACACACACTGAAGTCCATCCGGTCACACACACACACACAGAGAGAGAGAGAGAGAGAGAGAGAGGTGTGTAATGGATTAGATCTCTTAGCATCTGATGAATGACCATTTACACGACATGACAGCACTAATGTCTTGAATACAGAACACACACACACACACACTTTAAAGCACTGCAAAGGAAAACCAGCCCAAACTATGTATGCTCAGTCTCTAATGTGATCTCCAGCGTGTTTATTATTAATATTGGTGTTGTGTTGTGTTGCGGCTCGGGATTCTGAGGTCCGTCTTATCAGTGCCGGACAGCGAGGGTCTCTCATGGGTCCTGTTTCAAGTTCTTACAGCAGAACGAACACACACACACACACACACGTTGGTTTTTGTGGTTTATGGGGACTCTCCATAGGCGTAATGGTTTTTATACTGAACAAACTGTGTGTGCTATTGCCCTACACCAACCCTACACCTAAACTTAGCCCTCACAGGAGACTTTGTGCATTTTTAGATTTTCAAAAAAACACCATTTAGTATGTTTTTTAAGCCTTTTGAATTACAGGGACATAGGCAGTGTCCTCATAAACCACCTTCATATTGTAATACCTCTGTCATACCCATGTCATTATACACATTTGTGTCCTCATAAACCACATAAACATGCACGCGCGCACACACGTGTTCTTCAGGGACTTCCAGTTAAACTGCCATTGTATTTAAAACAAGGTAATTATAATTACTGAGCACAAACCCTGACCACACACACACACTCTTTAGCAGTCATTCTGTGGCGCCAGACGCAGGGACAGTAACTCAATTATACAGAAAGCTTTTGCTCTACTAGTGAATCGCTGAACAACCAGTCGTCAAATAAATTAATAAAACACACACACACACACACAGATCACATTTCATCTGCGGCTCATAAAGTACGCAAACCAATCAAATAAATCCTGTTTTCTTACAAGATCACATTTCAGACAGTTTATACTATGGTCACACTATGCTTTTTGGATATTCTGTGTAGCTAAATACTATGGCATATGAATATAAAAAAATCATACAATATCATGCTTGCTATATATCAAAGTACCATGGTATTGCCATCACTATACACTGTAAAAGAGTTATTTCTACTATGTCAAATCCTTAAAAATGACTTTCATTGGTGTGAACTAATGCATTCAGATCAGTTCAGGCTTATGTTTTGAATATATGGAATATATGACTATGGAAATCATACAGAGTCATGGTAAATCTCAAAGTATTGCGGTATTACGATCACTAAACGCTGTAAAAGTGAAAATATAAGTGATTTCTACTTCATCAGATCCTTTATAATGACTTTTATTGATGTGAACTGATGCATTCAGATCAATTCAGGCTTATTAATCATATTTCGAATACATGGAATATGAGTATATAACGTATCGCGGTATTAAGATCACTATAGACTATATGAAAATATGAGCGGTTTCTACTACGTTAGACATTTTAGTTGTTTTTTTTTTTTTTTTACAGTGCATACGTCACAGCAGTTTTGGAAAAGAACAAATGCATTAAACATGAAATATAAGCGACTCATTTTGGACATTGCAACATATATGAATACAGTTCACAATTCAACTTTGGCACCTAAACTGATCCAAATCTGTTTCGCAACCTGTGACTCTTAACTTAAACTGTGGTACTTTGAAATACCACGGTATACCCACGGTTTTACCGTATGGTTCCACCAATACTTTGTTTGCAACAAAATGACATATCAGCATTTTGGTCACTCACTCACGCACACCCCTGAGAGACAGACCTGCGCGCAACACACACACACACACACACACACACACACACACACACATCGTCTCTCCGTGATCTCAAGCTGCTGCTGAGGAGAATTTAGAGAGATTTGAGGAGATTCACTCACCTGAAGAAGACACGAGGAGCGCGGAGCAAGAAAGTCCCAGAGACGCGGAGAGAATCACTGAGCGACAGCAGCGCGCTCCGCCAGAGTGTGTGTGTGTGTGTGTGTGTGTGTGTATGAGAGAGAGAGAGAGAGAGAGAGCAGTCCTGAAATGACAGAGCGCGGTATTGCACTGGTGTCTTCACTGCGCGCTGGTCTCTATGCCAGTGTGTGTGTGTTTTGTGTATCTTGCGTCTCCAGAGTAATGTTTTATCCTCAGTTCAGGTGATGCTTGGGTCTCTCTCATTAAATATGTTCTTATTATGCAAATGAGGTTCCCGCCCGCTCATATCACTAACTCTCATACAGTTATTATAGCTCGTTTACCGAACAGCGTCGATCTTTGCTCACAGAGTTTCATTATAGCGCATTAATCATCCCAATAATAAAAGAGCAGCGATAATTTGTGCGCGTTTTGTCTCCAGAGCTTCAGAATCTCCTTTTGGTGATGCAAATGATGATGGTAAAATGATTTATGCTTTCTTAAATTATCTTTTCTAAAATTTATTTTGGGGCTTTTAAGGCTTAGGGGAGTTTGTAGACATAATTAGCTTCATTTTAAAAAGAATTTGGTTTAATCTGCAATGAAAAATACCCTGAGTGGGCGTGAGTGCTTAGATATAGTTTGTGGAAATATAGCTCGAGAAATAAGATAAAACCTTCCTTTGGGACAATAATCAAATAACAAAAAATGCGGAATAATAAAAATTATGTTTTTTATGTTTTTTTTAAAAAAAATATTATTATATGTTTGTTTATTTATTTATTTATTTATTTTTTTTACAGCAGATTTTGAGTGAGTCTGTAGTGATTATAGGTTTATATTTAAAACAATAGAAGTATATTATATGATCTCATTTAGATGCACTAGTAAAATCAAAGTTCATTATTGGCATTGATGGTTCCTTGAAGGAACTTTAACATCCTTGGAAACTTTCCATTGCACAAAAGATTCTTTATAGTGGAAAAACGTTTTTTACACTCTGAAAAATAAAGTTTCCAAAAGGGTGTTTTCACAGGTTCCATAGAATAACCTTTTTTATTTTTTACTTTCAGTGATCAATTCTTAAAAGAACGTTTGAATAATCTAAAGAAACTTTCCACTACACTAATAATTTTCTTTTTTTTAATGTTTTTTACAGTGATGCTATGGAACACACTTAAAAATAAAGGTTGTATGATGGCATTGATGGTTCATTTAATAACAGTTTACGTAAACGTTCTTTTGGGAACCAAAAATGGTTCTTCAAAGGCATCTTTTGGAAATATTTATAAGAGTGAAGATCTATTTTTGGTTCCCCAAAGAACCTTTCAATGAACCATTTTTTTTTCTTAGTGTTAAGAACATTTTCATAATCTAAAGCCGTCCTTTTCCATTATAAACAACTTTTTGCACAGTGCAAGGGTTCTTTATGGAATGACTGATGCCAGTAAGGAACCTTTAAAAGTGTAGATGATTAAAAAGGTACTTTGATGACTCCGTGAAGAACCTTTAAAATCAGGGAACCTTTCTGCACTCTTAAAAATAAAGGTTCTTTATTGGCATCAATGGTTCTATGAAGAACCTTGAACATCCATGGAACCTTTCAAATGCAGAAAAGGTTCTTTAGATGTTCTTCAAAATGGCTCTTTTAGGAACTGTTCACTGAAAGGTTTTTTGGGAACCAAAAATGGTAATTTTCACAGTGATGCCCTTTGAAGAACAATTTTTGGTTTATTTTATTTTGAAAAAATTTGGAACCTTTATTTTTATTAGTGTAGTGGGAATGTTCCCTATCTGTCGGTCACTACGAGTTATGTCGTGACGACATTAGGGGATTTACTTGGAAGCCCCGACTGCCTCTGATAAGAGAAAACGCCAATGAAATTTGGCTAGTGGATTTTGCATACCTGAGCCACTCCCCGTGCATACGGGTATAAAAGGGCGACAGGTGCATCCACTCATCAGATTTTTGCTTCGGAGCCGAGTGGATGAGAAGTTTGCGATCTCCACAAAGCCTTCTGCCTCAAAAAAAAAAAAGAGTTTGTTCCTGGGTGGCGTCACGGTGCAGACAGCGGTGTCCCTGCAGCAGCGATTCCCCTGGGCACTTCACCTGAAAGAGCAAATTTCTAAAACACTGGGCGGTTCGCGTCTTTTTAAAGATGCCGTTCCGTCCGTGTTCTCTTGGTTGCGGTCGCTTCCTGTCCTCGGATGACGGTCACGAGCGTTGTCTTCAGTGTCTGGGCATCCAGCACGCTGAAGATGCGTTTGTGGATGAGTCATGCGCCTGTTGTGGGCGTATGAACATGGCAACGCTGCGTTCTCGCCTTTCCTTTCTGAAAGGATTGGCACCCTCTGCCGCCACCCGTCCCGGTCTCTCTGGCTCGAGCAGAGGACCGCCGGCTGGCGCTCTGGGAGATCTGAGGGTGACGGTAAGAGCTTCTCCGCCGGGCACGTCCCCACGGACCTCTTACTCCTCCCGCAGCGCTTGTTCCGTCCGGTTCCCGAGTGATTTCGCTGGTTCGCCTCACGGGGCCGCCAGCATTTCATTCGGTGCGCCGCCCGAGGATCAGATGTCGATCGCGGCATCGGGGGATGGGCTTTCGTCCTCTGAGGATGAACGATCGGCGGGGCTGCCCCCCTCGGGTGTTGTCGCCACTGCCGATCCGGACCCAGAGCTGACGGCCATGCTTGCCCGGGCAGCCGTGAGTATCGGGCTGGAGGTCAACAGACCGCCCAGTCCCGAGCCCTCGCGGCTGGATGATTGGTTCATCGGCGCAAAACGCGACCAGCGGCCGCACTTTGCCCCGGTGCCTTTCTTCCCGGAGGTGCATGAGGAGCTGACGAAGTCGTGGACGGCCCCTTTCACGGCCAGAAGCCGCTCGTCTCCCTCCTCCGTCCTCACTACCCTCGATGGCGGGGCGGCCAGGGGGTACGTGGATATTCCCCAGGTGGAGAGAGCGGTTGCGGTGCACCTGTGCCCGCAAAACGCCGCCACCTGGAGGAATCGTCCGCGTCTCCCGTCCAAAGCCTGTAAGCTGACGGCCGCACTCGCCGCCAAGGCTTACAGCGCTGCGGGCCAGGCCGCCTCTGCCCTGCATGCCATGGCCATCCTGCAAGTTCACCAGGCCAAGGCACTAAAACAAATGCACGAGGGTAGTCCCGACCCGGGGTTGATGCAGGAGCTGCGCACGGCGACTGACTTCGCTCTCCGGGCGACGAAAGTCACGGCGCGGTCCCTCGGGAAGGCGATGTCCACGTTAGTGGTCCAAGAGCGCCATCTCTGGCTCAATCTGGCCGAGATGAAGGACGTCGACAAAGTACGCTTTCTCGACGCCTCCATCTCCCAGACGGGGCTATTTGGCGACACTGTCGAGGGTTTTGCCCAGCAATTCTCGGCAGTACAGAAGCAGACGGAGGCAATTCAGCACATCCTCCCTAAACGGCGGGATGCTCCAGCTGCCACCGCTGGCCCAAGGGCCAGGCCCCAGTCTGCTGGTCGCCGTGGGCGCCCTCCTGCGTCCTCCAGAGCTGCTCCGCCCCGTGCTGAGTCGTCACCTAGGCCGGTGCGTCGAGCCTCTCGCAGGAGTGCGGCGCCCCCTGCGCCTCAGCCGGCCGCCAAGTCCTCCAGGAAGACGACAAAGCGGCCCTGACGCGCACAACCCGGAGATGGAGGAATTTGCTCTTTCCCAGGAGACGACGAGGCTAGCGTCGCTCCTTCCCCCGGAGGAGGGCCGGGTGGAGAATCCTGTGTTTTCTTTTCTTTCTGTTCCGCCACTGGCTCAAGGGCCAGTGGTACCCACATTGTCAAAGAAAGAGCAATTTCCCTCTCCTCCGGGTTCCCAGGTCTGCGGGCTGACAGTGTGCGACGCACTGCCTCCTCACTCTCACCCGAGACCCATATTGCCAGTGGCCAAGAGAGTGCGGTCTGGGGACGCGATGCCTCCCCGCGCACCTCTAGCCAGTCCCCCCGGGGACTCAGGGAGTTTTGTGGGGATGAGTCAGAACGCACCGCCTTCTGTTCCATCCAACCTTACTCCCCCTCGCTGCACCACTGCGGGCACGTCGATTGTGCCTTTGGTGCCACTTGCACGGTATCTGGGGGCGTGGCTTGCGCTACCCAGCCCGTCTCGCTGGCTCATTCGCACAGTTCGACTCGGCTATGCGATTCAGTTCGCCAGGCGGCCTCCCAGGTTCAGTGGCATCCTCGAGACTTCGGTGGCAGTCCGAGATGCACCTGTCCTGCGCGAGGAGATTGCTGTCCTTCTGGCAAAGGGTGCAATCGAGCCGGTCCCTCCAGCCGAGATGAGGCAGGGGTTTTACAGCCCCTACTTCATCGTGCCCAAGAAAGGCGGTGGCCTCCGGCCAATCCTGGACCTGCGAGTCTTGAATCGGGCCCTACACAAGCTCCCGTTCAAGATGTTGACACAGAAGCGCATCGTCAAATGCGTGCAGTCCGCGGATTGGTTTGCAGCGATCGACCTGAAGGACGCTTACTTTCATGTCTCGATTCTCCCTCGACACAGGCCGTTCCTACGGTTTGCGTTCGAGGGGCGGGCATGGCAGTACAGGGTCCTCCCCTTCGGGCTCTCCCTGTCTCCCCGTGCCTTCACGAAGGTGGCGGAGGGCGCCCTTGCCCCGTTACGGGAAGTGGGCGTCAGGATCCTCAACTATCTCGACGATTGGCTCATTCTGGCCCGGTCGCGAGAACAGTTGTGTGGTCACAGGGACCTGGTGCTCCGGCACCTCAGCCAGTTGGGGCTTCGGGTCAACTGGGAAAAGAGCAAGCTCTCCCCTGTGCAGAGAATCTCTTTTCTCGGTGTGGAGTTAGACTCCGTGAGTATGACGGCACGTCTCACGGACGAGCGTGCCCAATCAGTGCTGAACTGCCTGAGTTCCTTCAGAGGCAGGACAGTGGTTCCGCTGAAACAGTTTCAGCAGCTCCTGGGGCATATGGCATCCGTAGCCGCAGTCACGCCGCTCGGGTTGCTTCATATGAGACCACTTCAGCACTGGTTACACTCACGGGTCCCGAGATGGGCATGGCGCCGCGGGACACGTCGTGTGACCATCACACAGTCGTGTCGCCGCTCTTTCAGCCCCTGGTCAGACCTTGCTTTCCTACGGGCCGGGGTGCCCTTAGGACAAATGTCCCGGCATGTTGTTGTCACAACAGATGCCTCCAGCAGGGGCTGGGGCGCTACATGCAACGGGCAGGCAGCCTCGGGGCTCTGGACGGGGCCTCGACTGCTTTGGCACATCAACTGCCTAGAGCTGTTGGCAGTGCATCTGGCCTTAAAGCAGTTCCGGCCACTGCTTCTAGGCCAGCACGTGTTGGTCCGCACGGACAACACTGCGGCTGTTTCGTACATCAACCGGCAGGGGGGTCTACGATCACGCCGCATGTCACAGCTCGCCCGCCATCTCCTCCTCTGGAGTCAGTCACAGCTCAAATCGCTGCGCGCCGTCCACATTCCGGGGGAGCTCAATCGTGCAGCCGACGCGCTCTCACGACAGCTCACGTTCCCCGGAGAATGGCGACTCCATCCCGAGACGATCCGGCTGATTTGGAGTCGATTCGGGGAAGCTCAGGTAGACCTGTTTGCTTCCCGCGAGTCCTCCCACTGCCAGCTGTATTTCTCCCTGACCGAGGCCCCCCTCGGCACGGACGCACTGGCACACAGCTGGCCTCGGGCTCTGCGCAAGTATGCGTTTCCCCCAGTGAGCCTGATCGCACAGACGCTGTGCAAGGTCAGGGAGGACGAGGAGCAGGTCTTGTTGGTTGCGCCATATTGGCCCACCCGGACCTGGTTTCCGGAACTCACCCTCCTCGCGACAGCCCCTCCCTGGCGCATCCCTCTGAGGAAGGACCTTCTTTCTCAGGGGCTCGGCACCATATGGCACCCGCGTCCAGATCTGTGGAACCTCCATGTGTGGCTCCTGGATGGGACGCGGCAGACTTGAGTGGCCTGCCACAGGCTGTGGTGGACACCATCACTCAGGCTAGGGCCCCTTCAACTAGGCAAGCCTATGCACTGAAGTGGAGTCTGTTCGCGGACTGGTGTTCTTCTCGTCGAGAGGACCCCCGAAGATGCACGATTGGAGTGGTGCTTTCTTTCCTGCAAGAGAGGTTGGAGCGCAGGCTGTCGCCCTCCACCTTGAAAGTGTACGTGGCTGCTATTGCGGCCCATCACGATGCAGTGGACGGCCGGTCCCTGGGGAAGCACGATCTCATCGTGAGGTTCCTGAGGGGTGCCAGAAGGTTAAATCCTCCTAGGCCACCCCTGATGCCCTCCTGGGATCTCTCTATTGTCCTGGCTGGACTTCAGAGGGGTCCCTTTGAGCCGCTGGACTCAGTCGAGCTGAAATTCCTGTCGGCCAAGACAGCGCTCCTGACCGCGCTCACTTCCATCAAGAGGGTCGGGGACCTCCAAGCATTTTCGGTAAGCGAAGAGTGCCTTGTGTTTGGGCCGGCCTACTCTCACGTTGTCCTGAGACCCCGGCCTGGATACGTGCCCAAGGTTCCCACCACGCCCTTCCGCGATCAGGTGGTGAACCTGCAAGCACTGCCCTCGGAGGAGGCAGACCCAGCCTTGGCGTTGCTGTGTCCCGTAAGAGCGCTGCGCATATACGTGGACCGCACCCGGAGCTTCAGAAGCTCCGAGCAGCTCTTTGTCTGCCACGGAGGTCAGCAGAAAGGGAAGGCTGTCTCCAAGCAGAGGTTGGCCCACTGGATAGTGGATGCCATCGCCTTGGCGTACCAATCCCAAGGCGAGCCGTGCCCCCTCGGGGTGAGGGCTCACTCCACACGGAGTGTTGCCTCCTCCTATGCGCTGGCGCACGGCGCCTCTTTGGCAGACATCTGTAGAGCTGCGGGCTGGGCGACACCGAACACCTTCGCGAGATTTTACAGTCTCCGCGTTGAGCCAGTCTCTTCCCGTGTGTTGGGTAACAGGTAAGTGGCGGGAAGAGTTGGCCGGTGTCACGCTTGCTGCGCCATTCCCCCTTACTCGGGGATACGAGCGCCTATTCTCTCCTCCAGTTAGTTCCCCGAACGGCGAACCCTGGCGGAGTTCCTCCAGCACCCCCGGCAGTCAGGCTGGGCGGAGCAGTCTGACGCCAGGCCCAGTACCGGTGTTAGCTTGCCCGGGTCTCCGGTCAGCCCCTGTACTCGGCTAGGTGCCCGTGCGGCCTGATTCCCTTCGGGTGATCCCACACGTGTATTCATCCACGGTACGGTTTCCCTCATGGTAAACCCGTGTCTTCCCTTTGACAGAGCTCTGTCAGGCCCTGCTGGCAGCCTTCCTCCCTTCTCCTAGGTAGGATCTGCCCCAGGGTCCAGGCGTATGTAGCACTGCCCCAGGCTTGGGCCAGTCCATACCAGTGTCTCCACACGTTACCTCCCTTCGGGCAGGGTGTGGCCTCCGTAGCGCCCTTCTCCGGAAGGCTCGCTTCCCCGTCGTTACTGCCGGGCTGTAACAACAAACAGGAAAGACTTGAAGCAATCTTTCATAGAAGGTCGAAATCCCTTCCGATTTCTGGGGAAAGGAACAGCGGCTTGGCTATCTCCAGCAGCAATGTACTCAGTGGTCCCTGCGGGCACCAAGGTTAGCGAATTTGCGCTGGGGCGACGGGAAGGTTGCGACCTTCGCATCGCATTTGTCTGTCACGCGCTAGCTTGTCAACATCTGCATGCCACAAGGTCGTGACGGGGTTCAGGTTGTGGCGCTTTCCATAGACCCCTAATGTCGTCACGACATAACTCGTAGTGACCGACAGATAGGGAACGTCTCGGTTACGTACGTAACCCTCGTTCCCTGATGGAGGGAACGGAGACGTTATGTCCCCATGCCACAATCTCGAACCATCGCTGGTTGCCAGGGACACGTTCTCGGCTCCTCAGCGGAAAACCTGATGAGTGGATGCACCTGTCGCCCTTTTATACCCGTATGCACGGGGAGTGGCTCAGGTATGCAAAATCCACTAGCCAAATTTCATTGGCGTTTTCTCTTATCAGAGGCAGTCGGGGCTTCCAAGTAAATCCCCTAATGTCGTCACGACATAACGTCTCCGTTCCCTCCATCAGGGAACGAGGGTTACGTACGTAACCGAGACGTTTCTTTAGATTATTCAAATGTTCTTAATGGTTCTTTTAAGAACTGATCACTGAAAGATTCTTTGGGGAACCAAGAAACAAACAAACAAAAAAACGGTTCTTCTATGGCATCACTGCAAAAACACCTTTTTGAACCTCTATTTTTAAGAGTGTGTTGCTCAAAAGGTTCTATAGATTATAAAAAATAAAAACATAAACTTATTTTAAGAACTGTTCACAGAAAGGTTCTTTGGGGAACCAAAAATGGTTCTGCTGCATGTAGCTGAGTAAACCTGTGTGTGTGACTGAGAGTGAATAGATGTGTGTGTGTTGTAAATTTGATTAGTGGGAGTGGCTGTGGAGCGGACGATGCACTCGTCGCGATTACCCTATGCGGCGCACCCTGCATGCTAAAGCACACGACCGGGTGGAACACATGTGGCACATCCCTTTATCTGGATTTAATCACCCCACCAGAGAAACACACACACACACACAGCCTGAAAAGAGAAAACAGAAGCAGCTGTGATTCTGTCCGAGCCTTAAAATAATGTAAAACAGTTTCCTTTTTCATGCATGCCAAAGAAATCTGAATTTCTCACAAAACACCCTGCCAATGGCAAAAGAGTGGTGCCAGCGTTTGTGTGTGTGTGTGTGTGTGTGTCTCACTCCAGGGTGTGTATGACATTGGCTTGATTTGTAGGCATTGGTTGCTTTTCTGAGCTCCAGAACATAGTGATTGTGTTGAAGGGTCAGTGTGTGTGTGTGTGTAAGTGAAGTGGATGGAAATCAGGCACAGAATGTGACAGCTGTCTACTGCTGCTGGTCAGAGGGGGCGTGGCTCTATTAAAGAGGCGTGGCTCACTGCCAGAAAGAAAGTGACTTCAGCTCTGTCACGCCTCATTAATATTCTGATGTCATTGCTCCACCCCCTCCCCCACTATACACTGGAGATGAAAGTATGATATCATTCCATATGGATGGCCAAAGAAAAGACACAGCGGCCACTCGATCCATCACCCCTGAGTGCTCTTTCTCTCGCTCTTTTAGGCATCATATACACGTTCCCAACTTGAAGGCTGTCCAGAATGTAAGAAGCCTTATTATGCTGCCTCTTAGGATATACTTGTTTTGCATATTCCACACAAAAACCGAAATCTTCACTCTGATTGGCTGGTTTTATGCAACATCCAGGTATCAGGGTCTATTATGGAAGTTTATATTATAAAAAAATATTTAAAAAAGGTAATTGCGAGTTTTTATCTCACAATTCTGACTTTTTATTTGCTATTCTGAGTTTATATCTTGTAATTCTGAGAACCGAGATCTTATACAGCACAATTCAACAGTCTGAGTTTATCTCTCGTAATTCTGACTTTTTCTCAGAACAGTGCAAACACTTGGAATGACCTTTTTTGTACTTTATAATATTATAAAAGCATTTAAGTGCCAAAATAAATAAATGCGATTTTGAGAATAAAGGTGTAAAATTTTGAATATAAATCAAAATTACGGAAATTAAGTGAGATTAAAGCTGATTTATTTAGAAAATTAGATAAAAATTACGAGAATAAAGTCATAGTATTGTGAAATTAAAGTCCTAATATTTTGAGAATAAAGTCAAAATGACTTTAACAAAGTTGTACCAATACGAGAATAAAGCCGTGATATATTTTGAGATACAAACTTGCAATACTGAGAAATGTAGGAGTCAGAAAGGCAGAAAGTCAGAATTACGAGATCTAAACTCAAAATTTGGAGGAAAAAAGTCTGAATTGCGAGATATAAGATCAGAATTTAAGAAGGTCAGAATTGTGAGATGTACAATCAAATTTTGTGAGTTTACAACTTGCAATTGTGAAAACACCTGTAACATCTCTCTTAATGAACACTTCTTCTCTGAAAGTCCATGGCAGCATAGCATTCTGTTATTTCTGTTATTATAAATGAAAAATGCTGACCATGAGCTCTGATTTTATGGGTTACTCCTACATTTCGTTGTGATACAATAGACAAAACAAATGAGTATATATTAATACACATATACATGTGTCAGATATATGTTGATAATAATGCAGTAGGAATGAGCTTTGAATATTTAATATTTCATGTGAATAAAATATACAGTGAGGTCCAAACGCCTGAGAAAATGTGGGATTCAAATCTAATTTAAACTGGGAAATAGAAAGAATATAAAAATGCTATGAAGTAAAATAAATATTTCTGACGATCTCTGCTTAGTTTCTATGCGAATAATCAAATGCAAGCAAATGAGCGTCACTGATCATAACTCTTTTCTTGCTTCCACTGAAGCTGAACATGCAGAAGAAACAACATTCTCCAATTCATGACTGCTGCAATTAAACTTTTCTCTCAAATTGTTGTGCTGATAATATCATTTATGATGAAAATGTGTGTAAAAATATGCAAAACACAAGCATTTTCTCAGTGGTCTCAGACTTTTGTACCTCATTGTATGTATGTGCTGTTCATAAACACACGGATGTCTCTAGAGTCTTTCTGGGTTTACAGTATGAAAATAATTAATTACAAAACAAACAGATTTAAAGGGAAAAGCCACCTGGCAAGGAGAGAACTTATCAGTCCCAACATAAAAGGCAGAGCAAGTCTAATGTGTTTTCATTCATTGTCAGCTAATAAAAATTCTCCTCACTTCACATCAATGACTCAAAATCAACGTCATGTTTTTAAGTTTTAAAAAACATTATAGTTTTCATGTTTATTTGTTTTTGTAATCCCCTGCCAACTTTTTGGTATAAATCCAGAAACATACTTTACATAGGTACACAAAACATGAACGCTTGACTTACATACTACAAGCGTTTGGCGGCAATTTACTGTTGCATTGAAAAAACCTTAGTACCTTATAATGTTAATGTCTGTTATGAAGAATACAGAATCTATCTATGTTGCCTTATAAAATTTTCATAAAATTTGATTAATTGGATTTAGACTCATTTTTAGCTTCAGTAAGTTAGAAGCATTTAACTTTTTTTAAAAACTTGTTTTATTTATTTTTCAGGTACAAAAGTTGTTTTGTACTGTTTTGTTACCGATTTGAATCAAATGATTCCCGAACCCGCACCGAAATACCGATCTGAATCAATGATTCCCAAACCTGCACCAAAATCCCGATCTGAATCAATGATTCCCAAACCCACAACGAAATCCCGATCTGAATCAATGATTCCCAAACCCGCACCAAAATCCCGATCTGAATCAATGATTCCCGAACCCGCACCGAAATACCGATCTGAATCAATGATTCCCAAACCTGCACCAAAATCCCGATCTGAATCAATGATTCCCAAACCCACAACGAAATCCCGATCTGAATCAATGATTCCCAAACCCGCACCAAAATCCCGATCTGAATCAATGATTCCCAAACCCACAACGAAATCCCGATCTGAATCAATGATTCCCAAACCTGCACCAAAATCCCGATCTGAATCAATGATTCCCAAACCCACAATGAAATCCCGATCTAAATCAATGATTCCCAAACCTGCAACAAAATCCCGATCTGAATCAATGATTCCCAAACCTGCACCAAAATCCCGATCTGAATCAAATGATTCCCAAACCTGCACCAAAATCCCGATCTGAATCAATGATTCCCAAACCTGCACCAAAATCCCGGTCTGAATCAATGATTCCCAAACCTGCACCAAAATCCCGGTCTGAATCAATGATTCCCAAACCTGCACCAAACTCCCGATCTGAATCAATGATTCCCAAACCCACAACGAAATCCCGGTCTGAATCAATGATTCCCAAACCTGCGCCAAAATCTCGAGATTCCCGAACCCATACCGAATTCCCGATATGAAAAAATTATCCGTAAAAGCCACATCAAATGATTTGTGGTCCGCGCTCTGTAGTATTGATCTAAATAATGATTCACAAACCATCATTTCAGACAGGGACTTCGGATCATTGAATCGCAAACCCGCTCCGAAGTTCCAATCTAAATCAAAAGATTCACGAAACAGATTGTGACGTGATTTTGTGTACTGATTCAGAGTTTCGAAAAGCTCTGTTTCACCCATCACTACATTCTTTTAAAAATAATTATAAGGGATTTCAGTGCTAGTGAATCGCTTGAAATTAATAATCTAAGTCACAAGTTTGAGATGGAATCAATCGGAACGCTTCCAACGTAAACAATTGAATCTGTTTGTCTGTTACTCCGGTTTTCGCATCTTCAGCCATGTTTACACAGCTTGCTAGTTTTATGACATTAACTGAAATAAGAAAAAAGTATTGTTTTACAAATAAAATATCAATATTTCCATTCCAAAGATAACACCAATCTTCGAACATATTCAGGTGAGGTAACTGGTTTACTGAAACACTCCATTAATATGATGAGCTGCAGCTCAAAATACATGTTAGATGGAAACATTGTGCATTATGATCGAGTTTGTAGCTTAATTCACTGTATTTGAAATAGTTTGAGCACCGCAGTTTCTCTTTCAAAAGATTTTCTAAATCTCATTGTGACACGGTGCACACAGCAGGGAGGAACGAGGAACACAGAGACGCGGATGTAACTCAAAATAACAATCTTTAATGAAGACATCAAGTCAGGGCAAGACAAGGCAAGGCTGACACAGAGAGGAACACTAACGCGTAGACCAAACAAAATCAAACTGAATGGACAGGACTATAAATACACAGGATAATCATATATAATTAGACAAACACGGCTGGACAAGAATTAACTAATAATCACGTAGAACAAGGACAGGAAACATGAGGTGGGAACACATGACACACGACAGAGGACTGACACATTGATTCTGTTGGCCTTCATCAAATGGTTAATGGTCCGACACATATTTATGGTCACACAATGGACTTGATTCTGTGACTTGGTTTATCAGTCAGTGACATTATCATAGATGAACTCCTGATAGCTGATCACAATCCTGTTTTATTTACTGTTTCCCCTCCATGTCAACTGAACAAAGTTTGTGCCACAAAGAGACTGGTTCGTTCGATAAAGTCAAATGTTGGGCCTCTTATCACCCCACCTCAGTGTGGAGGAGACGGTTAATATTTTTAATTCTGTTTGTTTGGATACATTAGATCAGGTGAAAGGCAGGTGTATAGAAACCTTAAAGAAGCTCCATGGTTGAATGAACATATCCCCTCCCTAAGAAGGGAACGTAGAAGATGTGAACGGAAATTAAAGAAAGATAAGTTACAAATTTATTATGAAATGTTAAAAGATTCTTTGTCTAAATTCCAACTGGCTGTGAAATCTGTCAGGGCGAGCTACTTCGCAAATTTTATTGAGAAAAATCGCCAAAACCCAAGAGTTCTTTTTTTTCCGATGATTGACTCTGTTTTGAATCCTAGATTAGAGGTGCCTGGCTGTTGAACTATTTGAAAGATTTTTACGACTCTTTGTCATTCGAGTATCAGAGGTTTGAAATAATATACAGCAGTGTGCATATGTTCCTTTGAATGCTCCAGAAACTTCTGCTATGCTATGTGAACTTGAGACTATCTCCTTATCCATTTTTAATGACATTGTTTTTAAGCTGAAGCCTACATCTGCTCCTCAAGACATTGTTCTGACACCACTGTTAAGGCACGTTTCTATAATAAATAAAAGCCTACTTTCAGGGATTGTTCCCGAGTACTGTAAACCCTTATTGAAAAACAGAAAAGCTGGATAAGAGCGTTCTATGCAACTACAGACTAATCTCTAAACTTCCATTTCTGGCCAAGATCTTAGAGAAAATTGTTCTTACTCAACTGGAGTCATTCCTTGATGAAAATGATATTTGTGAAGTATTTCAATCAGGTTTTAAAAAGCACGATAGGACAGAAACAGTATTATTAAAGGTTTTCAATGACATTTTTTTGGCAACTGATGCTGGTAATGTGAATATACTTTTAGATGCTTTTATGCTTTTAGATCTCATGACAGCGTTCAACACAATTGACCATCATATTCTTATCAATGAAATGCCTTAAATTGGATTAAGTCGTATCTTTTAAATAAAAGATTTGTATGGCTGAGTCTACATCAGCTTCAGCACCTTTATCATATGGTATTCCACAAGGCTCTGTTTTTGCACCGCTTCTCTTCTCTCTTTATATGCTCCTGCTAGATATGATTTTGCATAAATGCTGTGTGTCATTTCACTGCTATGCAGATGATACACAATTGTATGTACCATTCAAGTCAAATGGCTCCACTGCCTTGGAAAGATTGTTGGCCTGTTTTAATGAAGTCAAGGCATAGATATCTACAATAATTTTGAGCCTAAATGAATAAGGAAAACTGAATTGATTCTCTTTGGTCCCTCTGAACTGGTGACACAGTTGAACTTAAGCTGGGTCCTCTGAGCCCCTTTAGGAAATATCAGGTAAAAAATCTGGGTGTGATTTACGAGAGCGCACTAAAATTTGACTAAATTAAATAGTCAGAATGAGCTTTTTCTGAATTTTAGATTGCAGATGGTTCAAAATGCAAGAATGCTCACAGGCACTTGTAAATTAGATCATATTACCCCAGTGTTAAAATCATTGGTTGCTTAATTGTTTCTTTTAGGATTCATTTTAAAATCGTATTATTTGTATTTAAATCTCTATATAGCTCCATATAATATACAAATATTGCAGATCTAATTCAGGAACAAAAGCCAACGAGATCTTTACAATCTTAATTACAGAAACTTCTTGTTGTTCCTCGGCCTAAGATGAAATCTAGAGGGGATTGTGCTTTTGCCTACCGCTATATTAGGGACGTACCAACGCTCGGTCAGTTTAAAAGCCATCTGAAAACATATTTTTTTATGATAGCATTCGATCAAAGATAAGTGCGAAGCTTGCTAGTGCCATGTCTCTCTTTTGTCCTCATTTAAGATATATTTTGACTGTTCTTTTAAGGTTTCTCTTTTTATATTTCTTAATTAGATATATGGTTATGATTTTTAAAATGTTTTCCTCTCCTAATTGCTTTATTGTTTGTACAGCACTATGGTCAACGTTGTTTTATTCAGTGCTTTATAAATAAATGTTAACTTTGAGGTTCAGTTGGTGACGGAAAGCATCCAGTCATCTCTTACCACTGAATTGAATGTTCAATTTATCAGCATATAGTGTAATAAATATTTGAGAAATGATTGTTGTATCTGATTGTATTTGTCTATGTAGAGTTATAGTCAATGTAAAAAGAGCAAATGGGAGAAGCAGATGAACACAAAACAGCAGAACAACATAAAGTTAAAGAGGGTAAACTTTATCATTCAGCTGAACTCTGCTTATATGTTTCAAACACTACGGCTCTTATATGTTCTTACTCCACACATGTATTAAACATCTTTGAAAGTATGCAGTTTTCTAGTAGTTTAATGCTATTTTGCAAAAGTTACATGGTGTAGCTTTATAATAACTCATAAAACCTCTTGAGGCATATTTGATTTACAAATTGCTGGCAAAAACAATATCATTAAAAAAAATCACAGACGTGTTTTATAACTATTTGTTGCCATGGCTTCATGTTTGGTGTGGTCAGAACATTTCTATCTTCAGTGAAAAGCGTGTGCCTGTCTGTCTGTGTGTGTGTGTGCGTGTGTGTGTGTGTCATAAATCAAGAATCAGTCACTGTGTGTGTGTATATTTATTGATTTTGGAATCTGAACTGCTGGAATGAGACGGAAGGAGTTTTCAATTTAATTAAACAATACATTTCTTTGAGAGGCTTATGCAAATCCAAACGAATAACTAATATTAGCATGAGCGTTTATCCATTTGTTCAGCGTTACGCAGGAGCGTGACAGACCCACAGCGCTTTAATGACCTCATGGTCAAGCACTGCATCTGGAACTGTGAAAGAAATGATGGTAATGAGATCACACACAGAGACCAGAGAAAGAAATAAGAGAGGGAGATTTTATATTAACCACTCCGTTTAGAGTCATTCACACACGGGGCGCTGCTCTCAGATGTTTAAAGGGACAGTGAGACCCCAAAAATCAACATTTGATCATCATTTACTCCCCCTCATGTCACTTCAATCCTGTATGACCTTGTTTTTCTTCCACTGAACACAAAAGACAGCCACTGTCTTCAATTCAGATGGTGTTTTTTTTTTTACTGCAAAGCTTCAAAAATACAAAAAAGTGAACCATAAAAGTAGCTTTTGTACTGTATTCTAAGCCACTTCCCAGATAAAAAAAAAGAAAGAAAAAACAATGTTGCGGGAACATTGTTTTGAATTGTCTCTAAAATGTTTAAATGTCCAGTTTTCTTGTTGTGATAATAATGTTATTTAAAAATTAAGTCACCTTTAATTATATTTATATACAGATTGTGTTAAAGCAGATTTATAGTGTCAAACAGGAAAATAGTTTGTCGTTTTTACTTTATTTAATAAATTATTAAAATGTTTATTTTCAATATTCTAAAAACTTTAAAATGTCTTATTTTCTTGTTGTGATTGTAACAGTATTTAATGAAAACATTTCTTAGAACGTTCATCAAGTTCAAATTGCATCCTAAGAACGTTTTGAGTGTTTTCAAAACGTTTTTCTCAACAGTATGAGAATATCAAATATTAATGAAGTTATAAGATTGTTCCATAAATGTTACTTTAGAAATGTTTTGTCCCAACATTTATATAACTTTTAAAAAACTACAAATCTATGTTATTTTCTGATAATATTAATCTTAATTATGAACATTCACATGTTGAAATAAAGTCATGAGTATGATATTGAATGAGAATGAGTAAATTACATGAGTGAGATAAACTATCTCTTTAAAACAGAGACAAATATACGTACTCAAAGAAAAAAAAAAAAGAGAAAGATGCAAAATGCCACAACTTTCATAAAGAGAGGGGGTCGTAATGGCTGCAGCACAGAAATGAAAAAACTGCAGTCAACTTTCAATTGATTAAGAAGGTCGTTTGAAGGTCTCTCTCTCTCTCTCTCTCTCTCTCTCTCTCTTTATAAATGTCTCTTGGAGTGGAATTAGAACACCAGGCAATTAAAGGCAACCTACTGAACACACACACACTCTTACTGTTCCAGCTCATAATTTTTATTCAGCACAATTAAAGTGTTACGATGGGTGCTCTGGTCAGACATTCTGAACGCCAGAAAGAGGAGAAGGAGGAGCAAAACGATTGACATGAAGACAGTGAGCACAAGACAGAACATAAACAACTTCTCTGACTATTTTTATTGCAGTATGTTTGAGAAGAGTGTGCTGATAGTTTATTAAGTGAGCAGACGTACTTACGTTTTCACCCCCTGGACCAGAAAACAGATGAAAAATCCACAGACGCACAATGAAAGAGTGATGCAAGCCATATAGAAACCAAGTTTTTATGTCAGACAGTAAGAAACCACATAGCAACAGCCTAGAGACCACCCAGAACATTCTAGAAGCCACTTAAAAACAGCCTAGCAACCATACAAAACATTACGGAAGCCGTATAACAACAGCCTAGCAACCACCCACAACATTCTAGCAGCCGCATAGTGACGGCCTAGTAACCACCCACAACACTCTTTAGCAGCCGGATGGCAACAGCCTAGCAACCATCCAAAACATTAAAGAAACAATATAACAACAGCCTAGCAACCACCCACAACATTCTAGCAACCGCATAGCAACAGCCTAGCAACCACCCACAACACTCTAGAGGCCGCATAGCAACAGCCTAGCAATCACCCACAACATTCTAGTAGCCACATAACAACAGCCTAGCAATCAACCACAACACTCTAGCAGCTGCATAATAACATTTTATCAGCTGCATAGCAAGAACCTTGCAACCACCCACAAAACTCTAGCAGCATAACTCTAGCATTATAGTAGCCGTATAACAGCAGCCTAACAACCACACACTACATTCTAGAAACTGCCACATAACAACAGCTCTGCAACAACTCACCCTAACACACTAGCAGCCGCATAGCAATAGCCTAGCAACCAGCCATAACATTATGGCAGCCACATAGCAACAACCTAGCAACCAGCCATAACATTATATACAGCTCTACAACAACAGCCTAGCAACCATCCACAACATTCTAGCAGCCACATAGTAACAGTCTAGCAACCATCCACAACATTCCGGCAGGTGCATAGCAACAGCCTAGCAACCACCCACAATATACCAGCAGCTGCATAGCAATAACCTAGCAACCACCCACAACATTCCAGCAGCCAAATAGCAACAACCTAGCAACCACCCACAAGATTCCAGCAGCCACATAGCAACAGCCTAGCAACCATCCATGACTGCAACATTCCACATGAACAAACACCAATCAAATTTTCTTTAGACAATGTACAAATGTTTAATCCAGTTTTCTGTTTGCTATTATTATTATTATTCCCTATATTAGTGAATTGCGTGTGCACATGTATGTACAGTATATGTTTCTAATATTTTGCCAGTGTAAATCTATTCCATCAGAACTGAACGAGAATGTGCCTCACAGAAGAACAGCTGTTGTATGCTGGATGAGAGATGGACAGACAGAAGGACAGTGAGAGAGATTAGCCTGTTAGCATCCTGTCACGATCTGTTGTGCTAACCAGATGATAAAGTCAGCTAATTGGATCTGTTGGCACTTCGTGTTCAATTAATCAATTACTGCGGTGTGTGAGACGTGCGTGACTGTAGCTGCATTTGTGTACGACTATGTGTGTATGTGTGTTTGTGCGGTTATTAGAGGACAGTGAACGTGAGCTTCCGCCCTGCATTAGACACTTGACAAGATTTTATTGTCAGTCCAGGAAAAGGCCATGAAATTGAAGTGTAATCAGGGTTTAATTCTAGCTGTAAAATTCTTACTTACGAGTGTGTGAGTCATGACCGTGTGTTTCTGTCTGAATATTAACATATAGAAACCTTTCCTGAGAAAATGCGTGTAAAAGCATGAATGTGTGTGTGTGTGTGTGCATGTGTCTGTGTGTGTGTGTTTTTCATCTGTAGTGAAGCGGCCTTGAGTTTCAATCCCATAAACAGCATCATACAGCAAGACAGAGACTGATGTTCTTCTGCTTCAGATAACCAGATGCATGTTCTACATACATTATATCTGCTCGTTATATGAGTCTGAGAGTGAAACTAAATGACAGTTTTACACCCTTGAAGGACGCCGTATAGGACACTCATGTCAGGCTGTTCCAAACCAAACTCATCAATAGGATCATTTCCATTACTGAAGCACACAGACCATGGACAATGTCAGAAAATAATTGTACAAAACTGATTTGTGTGACACCTGGACACCCTGGACCACAAAACCAGTCAATTTTTTGAAATTCAATTGAAATTCAAATAGAAATCTGAAAGCTGAATAAATAATGTCTCCATTGATGTATGGTTTGTTATGATAGGACAATATTTGTCTGAGATACAACTATTTGAAAATCTGGAATCTGAGGGTGCAAAAAAATCTAAATATTGAGAAAATCACCTTTAAAGTTGTTCAAATGAAGTTCTTAGCAATGCATATTACTAATCAAAAATGAAGTTTTGATATATTTACGGTAGGAAATTTACAAAATATCTTCATGGAACATGATCTTTATTTAATATCCTAATGATTTTTTGGCATAAAAGAAAAATCGATAATTTTGACCCGTTTTTGCCTATTGCAACAAATATACCTGTGCTACTGATGACTGCTTTTGTGGTCCAGGGTCACATATACTGTATATGAAACGAATAAAAAATTGACAAAGTCACTTTCATTCATCAAGGATGCATTAAATTGATTAAAAAAGTGAGTAAAGACATTTATAATGTTACAAAGGATTTCTATTTCAAATAAATGTTGTTCTTTTGAACTTTCTATTCATCTGTGAATCCTGAAAAATAAAATGTATCACGGTTTCCACAAAAATATTGTGCAACACAAGTGTGTTCAACATTGATAATAATCAGAAATGTTTGTTGAGCAGTAAATCAGTATATTATTATGATTTCTGAAGATCATGTGACACTGAAGACTGCAGTAATGATGCTGAAAATACAGCTGCAGATCACAGAAATAAATTACAAATTAATAGATATTCACATAGAAAATAGTTCATTTTAATTGTAATAATATTTCATTTTTTAACTGTATTTTTGATCAAATAAATGCAGCCTTGGCGAACAGAAGAGACTTTCAAAAATATGAACAGTAGTACATATATGAACAATATTACACTCGTAGATGTGAGACCGGGCTGTATATCTGCACGGCTGTGATTCAGCCGTAGTTAATCCCAGCATGCCGATATACAGCCTTACCTCACAGCTACGAGTGTAATATTGCGTTTATACAATTCGATGGCATGAGTGTGTATATACATAAGAAACAACAACGGAGTTTGACAGCTTAACAGCTGAGCCCAAGTCTCTGCTGCTAATTCAAAAACGTCACTTTAGAACTAGTAACAAAGGAACGCTGAGTTGCTTCATTAAAAGCTTATTGTATTACTGTATTAAAAGCTGTGTGTTATGTGGAGTATTATGAGAGCGAGTGCGATTATCTGCATCTGATTCAGCATTCATTCTTCAGCTCAATCTCATATTCACAATAAAACTAAATGTCCACTGTGGAAAGCGATATCTTTGTTGTACTATCCTTTCATCTTTTAAGGGTGATAATAATATATTTAATAAACAACAACAGCCATCATAAAAGTTGCTAGGGAATTCAGTCAAAAGTACAAAGGCAAGTACATTCTCGCTTAAGAACTCTCACAATTGAGGGCCAGAAATAACTGCTGTATAAATATATAGCATGTAAAAAGACACAGCACTTGACAAAAATGTTTTTGTCACAACAGTTAAACATTATCAAGATAACCTTGTGATTCAAAATATAATAGAAAATACATTTCAAACAACGGTTAAATCTATCCCACTATGCAATGAACTCTACTTGACCTTTCATTTCCAGTGTATTAAATATTATTTGTTTGTGTCAATAATCTCTGTTGAAAAGACAGTTTAAAAGCAATAAAAACATTTCCTTCTTGACTCATTATTTGATCAATCTGATAAACGTTCAGACATGTTTTCATAAAGTTTATCAAGTTTTTGCATGCTTTTCCACATATCATTTAGTAAAAAAACTAACAAAAAACACACTATTTAAAAAATAAAATAAAATAAGTATGCATTTTACAGTATATACTGTGAATCATGCACTTCATGTCTATCAGGTTTCTGCAAACAAAGCCACATGCATTCTCTTTCAGCTATATCCTCTGAAAACATAAATTCACATTTTTCTATCACATCAATAAGATGAACCTTCCAGCCAAAGCAGATTTCATTACTGAAGTGTGTGTGTGTGTGTGTGTGTGTGTGTGTGTGTGTGTTGAGCAGTCAATCAATCACATAAGAGCAGCAGCAGTCTGTGGCTGTTTGTTTGAGCACGCATGCACTCGGCTTTCTTGCTCTTTTGTCTTACGGATGGAAAATTGTTTCTCGTAATGGAGTTTGAGAAACGCAACAGAACAACAGACATGAGAAGTGAGACCTGAACACGACTGTTTTTATTACCCATGATGCAACTCCAGCAGCACACAGCAGGTTTGGGAAGGTTATTATCAACCTTGTGCAATAGAGCTTATGTAATTTTGAGAGACGCTCCAAATGGATTCAAACTCGCTATTTGGACCCAGTTTAAAATTTCTGAATTTGCCAA
Source organism: Barbus barbus (assembly GCF_936440315.1). Taxonomy (NCBI): domain Eukaryota; kingdom Metazoa; phylum Chordata; class Actinopteri; order Cypriniformes; family Cyprinidae; genus Barbus; species Barbus barbus. The sequence goes on from NC_136759.1 coordinate 1,261,030, forward strand.
ATATCAGTGCATTTGAGACTCCACTATGACTTTTTTTGCTTTGTTATTTATGACTTGGCATAGATTTATTTGTAATTTATTTGGTGGGTTATTGTCTTTAAATCATTCAATCTAACATGTTCTAAGAACGTTGTGCTAACATTCCCATTAAGTTATGAAAACGTTATTCTGAATGTTGTCAGAATGTTCAAACATTAAATGTTTTGAAAACATTTTTTTCTGGTTATGTGAACATTAGAGAAAACATCAAAGGAATGTTAAATTTGTATCATTTGACAAACAAACCATCTAAAACGAGTAAATAGTTACGTTTAAAGAACATTAGACTGACATCCAACTAAAACAATTAAAAGAAGTTCAATGAGCAATGCATAGAGCAACATTTTTGTTCTAACATTTTGATAACATTATTAAATACAGATAACAATTTATTAATGTTCCTTGAAGAATGTTTATTCATACATTTGAGAGAACAACATTCTGAGAACATTCCCTGTTATGTTTGATAATCGGCAAGTTTGCAAACATTATGGGAACGTTAATTTTGTATGTTCTCTAATCTGTCGGAAACTAGTAAGTAGTGACATTTAAACATTAGACTATCATTTAACTAAAACAATTTTTAAAAAATTCATCAGCAATGTATGAATGATATTTTTGTTCTAACGTTTTGATAATGTTATTATTAAACACCAGATAATGTTCTATTAGCATTACAGAAAGAACGTTCTTTGAAAATTTTGCAAACATTAATGTTAATTTGAGTGTTTTCGAAACCACCTGAAACAAGTGATAACAGTGTTATTTGTTTTCACTTTAAGAAAATCTTGCCAGAACGTTCCGAGAACATTCCCTGTTTTATTTGTCACCTGAAATGTTTAATGTTCACATTTGGTCACATCTCTATTAAAATGTATTTGTTTATTTGGATCCTCATTAGCCACTACCTATTCTTCCAAAATGCAGGACTAACCTGATAAAATGGAGGTAAATATAACAACATGAGGCAATAAATCAAGAGGAATCATAGGAAAACTGAGGAAAAACTCTCAATAACAGTCAGAGTGAAGATGATCACAGGTTTAGTTTGTTTCTTTATCATTGCATCATGATACTGATGCCGTTACAAAAACTGTTTTATTCATGCATAATTTTTAACCAAAACACGAAAACGTCAAATTCAAACACTGAGCCAAACAAACCTTGAAACCAAACTCCAGACTCAGAGTCTATAGACTTGACATGAAGTTCAAAATAAACACACACTCACTTTCCCGCTCATGCATCATATTCGTAATGTTTACTGCACGTGTGTGTGTGCGTGTGTGCGTGTGTGTGTGCGTGTGTGCGCATGTTTATGTGGTTTATGGGACACTGCCTATGTCCCCGTAATTCAAAAGGCTTAAAAAACATACTAAATGGTGTTTTTTTGAAAATCTAAAAATGCACAAAGTCTCCTGTGAGGGCTAAG
>NC_136759.1:1265000-1312500 GCF_936440315.1 Barbus barbus
GCCTGTGTTTTGACCATGTCCATTAATAAAAGCTTGCATATGGATCCTCACGTCTCATCGGCTCTGTTACAGTGATGTTCATCATCTGTCGATCACAATCAATGATCCTAATGTTCACAACAGCAGCTCCAATGAACATGGGATGAACAATGCTCCGTCATTGATGTAAACGTTCATCGGGAGGATCATGACAGCCGGAGCTCAAGAAACTGATGTGTGGAGCGAGTAAAACTGCAGACTGAAGCAGTGGGAGGTTAATTTCTCTCTGGAGAGCCGTGATTGTTTCACTCTCACACTTAATGTAATTATTCGTCAGACTGTGAAACTCTTTGAAAACTCACACGCTGCTTTTCTCCATCACATCACACTCTTTGCCTTTGTGCCTCTCCTTTTCTTCTGTATGTTAATAAAGCTAAAAGTGTAAATTCGCCACCTCAGAGTTCCCATTAATTAACCTTTAATTGAACGTCTCTCTGCTGTCGAAACATGAAACTACATGTGGTTCAGGTCTGTGACACTGAGTTTAAATATAATTTTGAACCATTAAACTGAACCGGCGTTTACAAGCCATTTTACTCTCATAAACTGATGCATTTTCTATATTTAACAGGACATTTGACCAGAAAAAAAATGCATAAGGAAACTTTATCACTTTTGAGGTTGAAAACATCAAATCTGAGCCACACTGACATGTTGTTTTAAAAAGATTCTTCTGTTCACTGTAAAATTACAATAAATAATCTTAAAATAGAAACAATCAAAATAAAACAATTACAAAAAATTATTATATGATTAAAAAGCTAAATTAAAATAAATATTTTAAAATCAAAACAAACACAAAAAATAATTAAATCGTAAAAATGTAAAATGAAAACAAATACTTAAAATATAAAAAAGGAAATAAAATAAAATACTCCAAAATAAATAAATCCTAAAATTTTTTAAATTTAAATAAATTTAAAATAGAAAAAGTAAAATACTTACTAAAATGTATTCAATCATAAAAATTTAAAATTAAAAGAAATACTTAAAAATAAAATAAAAAAACACTTGCTAAAAATGTAACATAGAAACAATCAAAAGAAAAGAATTACTAAAAATCAAATAACTCTTAACAACATAAAATTGAAAGAAATTATTTTAAAATAAACATAAACAAAATGAAACACTTAAAATTTAATTGAACCATTAAAAAGTAAAAAAAAAAAAAATCTTAAATGTGAAACTTACTAAAAATTAAATAAATTCTAAAAATGAAAAACTACAATAAAAAGTATTTTTTAAAAATCTAAATAAAACACAAATTTTTAATTCAATATTTTTAAGTTTGTCACCTCTGAGTTTCCATTAACAACGCTTTAATTAAATGTCTCTCTACTGTCGAAACAGGACTTCAAGGCCAAATGTAATTTTGGACCATTAAAGTGAAACAGCGTTTACAAGCCATTTTACTCTCTTAATGTGACGCATTTTCTATATTTAACAGGACATTTGACCAGAAAGGAACCTTCATATTACAGAAGTTTAGCGTTCATCACATTTAAGGGCGAATCCACAGATGTAAGGCTCATTCAGAAGCTGTTTTATAGTGATTCTGCTGCTTCGCTGTCCACCCGAGTGTGAAGAGAGACGGAGAGAGTTTGTTTCTGTGAACTCAGGGCTGCTTTGACTGACAGGTTCATCATGGAGGTCTGTAGGGGACTGTGCTCTAATGAGAAATATCTATTCTAATGAATCTTAATTAAAAGCACATCATAAACCAGTGAACTAGTGCGTGATTGAGTCACACACACACATACACACACACACACACACACAGCTCAGGGAAGACTTTCTGTGTGTGTGTGTTTGACACACACACACACACACACTCACACATCTGATTCTCAAAATTCCTTCCTGTAAAAAAAGAATGGAGCATTCTGGAGTGGGCGGCGGTTTATTTGCATACAGAGCTGTGATTGGAGGATTATATGAACTTGCCCCTCCCCTTTTTTAACAAATAGTTTGCCATATGCAACAAGAGACAATTTTTTAAAAGCAATATGTTGTTTTTAAATCAGTTTAAAATGCACATGTGAGATCTGAATGTACTTTATTTGTGCTGTTGATCATGATTTCCCAAACTGGGGTTTGTGAGTTAATGAAAAGCTAATAATTAATTCATAAAAATGTTCTTAAAAAGTAAAAATAAAAATAAAATAAAAAATAAATAAAGTGCTAATGATGAATTAAATCATAAAAATGTAAAATTAAAATAATTAAAGAATATAAATAATCAAAAAACTAACTAATAATGAATGTAATCGTAAAATTTTTAAATTTTAAATAAATAATTTTAAAATAAAACAATACAAATAAAACACTAAAATGTATTCAATAATAAAAATGTAAAAATAAAAAAGATTTTAAAATAAAAACTAACAAAATAAAATACATAGAATAGAATAGAAGCAATTGAAATAAAACACTTACTAAAAATAAATGCAAAAATGTAATATTTATGACAAATGACAAATTAATGACAAAAATGTAAAATTAAATAAATAATAAAATAAAACACTTAACAAAAATTAAATAATAAAAATGAGAAAATAACATTAATAATTAAAAAATCTAAATAAAATGAAACAGGTATTAAAAATTAAATAACATAAATGTAAAAAAATTAAATTAATCATTAAAAAAAAAAAAAAAATGTTCACCTGCATGTCATTAACCAACATCATAGAACCATGAACGTGCGAATGCATTATTAAATTATTGAAATAATAACTTTTAAAAAATCTCAGGTTTAAATATTTTACATCAAAGGGGTCTGGCTGACAAAAAAGGTTGTGAATCCCTGATGTCTGTTCAGATAAAGTTACAGACCTTCCTTTACTCCGATCTGCTGGAAGCCTCATGGAGAATCAGTCCTCAAACAGGCCTCAAATCCACGTCACGATCAGAGGAGTGCAGAAACTGGTTTTCATGAGAAACAGAAACAATCAGTGACTTCCACTTTTAGCCTGACTGATTGGTGAACTAGTTGGCCTTGTCGTGACTGATTCCTGTATCAGTCGGAGAAACATTTGTTTGTGCCGCGGCGAGCAGATGGAGTAAATAACTCACCAGAAATAAATTACAAAGAGCGCCATCATGTTCCTTATACTGTAATCAGAGAGAGAGAGAGAGAGAGAGAGACATAGACTGCAACATATTTACTGTAGCAGCCATTAAAGCTGCGGATATTCCTCTAAACTTCACTCGCTTTCCTCTGAAATCACTCCGTCATAATAAGAGGGCATTAACACTGAACACAGCCATCAGATATAAAAGCCACTACAATAACCCGCATGTGTGTGTGTGTGTGTAGCACTCGATATCACACACACCCGCAGCTCTGCTAACCATTAGAAGCGGGAGAGAGAGGGAGGAAAGCGCTTTTTGGGAAATAATCATTATATTTTCATTTTCCATTATGCTTAGCCACAGTGCAAAGATCATAAATTGTTGCCAGCCACATGAAACGAAGATTTTAAGCCTCTGCCGAACAGATGTGTCGATAATCAAACCGATATAGCAAAAGTTTGCCTTTCAGCGAATAAGAGACGGCTGCGAGTCATTAATATTCATGAGCTGATAAAGCAGGAAAACTGACACAGCTACTCGATAAAATCAACTGAAATTGATCGAACTAACCTATAAAATCAACAGAAATCGATCTAACTTATAAACTGAATGGAAATCGATCGAACTTACTTATAAAATCAACTGAAATCGATCAAACTAACTTATAAAATCAACTGAAATCGATCGAACTAAATTACAAAATCAACAGAAATCGATCATAAAATCAACTGAAATTGATCGGACTAACTTATCAAATAAATGGAAATCGATCAAACTAACTTATAAAATCAACTGAAATCAATCAAAATAACTTATAAAATGAATGGATATCGATCAAACTAACTTACAAAATCAACTGAAATCGATCAAACTAACTTATAAAATCAACTGAAATCGATCGAACTAACTTATAAAATCAACTGAAATCGATCGAACTAACTTATAAAATCAACTGAAATCGATCAAACTAACTTACAAAATCAACAGAAATCGATCATAAAATCAACGGAAATTGATCGAACTAACTTATAAAATCAACTGAAATTGATCAAACTAACTTATAAAATGAATGGATATCGATCAAACTAACTTACAAAATCAACTGAAATCGATCAAACTAACTTATAAAATCAACTGAAATCGATCGAACTAACTTATAAAATCAACTGAAATCGATCGAACTAACTTATAAAATGAATGGATATCGATCAAACTAACTTACAAAATCAACTGAAATCGATCAAACTAACTTATAAAATCAACTGAAATCGATCGAACTAACTTATAAAATCAACTGAAATCGATCGAACTAACTTATAAAATCAACTGAAATCGATCAAACTAACTTACAAAATCAACTGAAATCGATCGAACTAACTTATAAAATCAACTGAAATCGATCGAACTAACTTATAAAATCAACTGAAATCGATCGAACTAACTTATAAAATCAACTGAAATCGATCAAACTAACTTACAAAATCAACTGAAATCGATCATAAAATCAACGGAAATTGATCGAACTAACTTAGAAAATCAACTGAAATGGAAAGAACTAACTTATAAAATAAATGGAAATCGATCGAACTAACTTATAAACTCAACAGAAATCGATCATAAAATCAACGGAAATCGATCAAACTAACTTATAAAATCAACTGAAATCGATCGAACTAAATTACAAAATCAACAGAAATCGATCATAAAATCAACTGAAATTGATCGGACTAACTTATCAAATAAATGGAAATCGATCAAACTAACTTATAAAATCAACTGAAATCAATCAAAATAACTTATAAAATCAATGGATATCGATCAAACTAACTTACAAAATCAACAGAAATCGATCATAAAATCAACGGAAATTGATCGAACTAACTTAGAAAATCAACTGAAATGGAAAGAACTAACTTATAAAATAAATGGAAATCGATCGAACTAACTTATAAACTCAACAGAAATCGATCATAAAATCAACGGAAATCGATCAAACTAACTTATAAACTCAACAGAAATCGATCATAAAATCAACGGAAATCGATCAAACTAACTTATAAAATCAACTGAAATCGATCGAACTAAATTACAAAATGAACAGAAATCGATCATAAAATCAACTGAAATTGATCGGACTAACTTATCAAATAAATGGAAATCGATCAAACTAACTTATAAAATCAACTGAAATCAATCAAAATAACTTATAAAATGAATGGATATCGATCAAACTAACTTACAAAATCAACAGAAATCGATCATAAAATCAACGGAAATTGATCGAACTAACTTAGAAAATCAACTGAAATCGATCGAACTAACTTATAAAATCAACTGAAATCGATCGAACTAACTTAGAAATCAACTGAAATCGATCGAACTAACTTATAAAATCAACTGAAATCGATCGAACTAACTTATAAAATCAACTGAAATCGATCAAACTAACTTACAAAATCAACAGAAATCGATCATAAAATCAACGGAAATTGATCGAACTAACTTATAAAATCAACAGAAATCGATCATAAAATCAACGGAAATTGATCGAACTAACTTATAAAATCAACTGAAATCGATCAAACTAACTTATAAAATGAATGGATATCGATCAAACTAACTTACAAAATCAACTGAAATCGATCATAAAATCAACGGAAATTGATCGAACTAACTTAGAAAATCAACTGAAATGGAAAGAACTAACTTATAAAATAAATGGAAATCGATCGAACTAACTTATAAACTCAACAGAAATCGATCATAAAATCAACGGAAATTGATTTTTAGTGTTTTCTTAAGATTTATTTATTATTTATTTTAATCTTTTATGTTTGTTTTGAATTCTCAAACACAGTTTTGTCTCGCTGTCCAACAAAACCATATAAATATAATAATTGTTTTGAAGTGTTATGAGCCTTTTTTTGTTGTTTTTTTGTTTTGGAGTTTCACAGAAATGTAAATGTCTGGTTGATCCATTTCTTCATTCACCACAAATATATAACCCGGGCCACAAAACCAGTCACAAAATCTAAATATTGAGAAAATCACCTTTAAAGTTGTCCAAATTAAGTTCTTAGCAATGAATATTACTGATCAAAAATTAAATTGATACATTTACGGTAGGAAATTTACTAAATATCTTCATGGAACGTGATCTTTACTTAATATCCTACTGATTTTTGTCATAAAAGAAAAATGTATGATTTTGACCCATACAATGTATTGTTGACTATGACTGCTTATGACTGCTTTTGTGCTCCAGGGACACATATAAGCTTGTGTATTCCAGGAAAAACACTAAATAGGGTGAATATGAAGACAGATATGTCCTTTTGAATGACATTCAGCATCTGAATCTTTCAGAAGGGAATTGTGTTTGTCGCTGGTGTAAATATGGGAAGTGTGTGTGAACATGAATTGGCATCAGAACAGGAGTGACATCTGTATTCATCTCCAGTGTGAACGAGGATCAGATTCATGTGCTTTATTGGCATGAATCTCTCTCTCTCTTTCTTTTTGTCTCTCGAGCCGTCCATCTGATTGATGGAGTGTGAGAGTCGAAGCAATGGCAGAAACTCTCTCTCTCTCTCTCTCTCTCTCTCTCTCGCTCTCTCTCTCTCTCTCATTCAGAGTTTGATTAAATTCTACACATCATAGAGCCGCAATGAAAGTCACGAGTAAATCAAAGGATCCGGCTGCTCTTACAGTAAATAAATATTAAATCAATTTTAAAGTGCTGTTCCGAGAGCAGCTTGTGATTGAGTTTATTTCTCTCTCTAGAGACGATCAGCAGATGCCGAGACACTGCGTCAATGTTTCATCGTTATGCTCTTTCATATCTTCTGTTTATAGGTGGGAGGAGAAACACAGCCTGCGTTTGTTTCACTACCTGTTTGTGAATGCTCTGATTTGTGTGTGTGTGAGATGAAATGATGAAACATGGCATAAGACATTAAGACTTTTCAAAATAGAAAGTTAAAAAAATAATAAAAATATCTCCAAGTAAACAAACATTTAACAGTAAATAACGTCCAATTAATAAAATATTAAATTAATGTATAAAAAGTATAACATTTTAAATAAAATAAACAAAACTAATAAATAAATAAATAATCATTAAATAAAATGAACATTAAAATAAAGTATAAAATATATAAAAACGTTAAAAACAAACAAACAAAATATTAAAATAAATTATACATTTATTTATTAAATAAAATAAACAAAATAATAAAGTATAAAACAGATAAATAGCATGTTAAAGAAAACAAACTAAATTTTATAAATTAAAAAAACTTAATATTTTAAGTATTTAGTATAAAATAAATAAATAACGTCCAATTAAAGAAAATATTAAATTAATGTATAAAAAGTATAAAATGTTATATATAATAAACAAAAGTAATAAATAAATAACTAAACCATCATTAATTTTTTACAAGGTAGTTTTAACACGTATGATAAACTCACCTGAGTTTTGGGGACGCTCAGTGTCGGTCTCTCAGTGTTTGTGACTCTGCTACTTCAAGCCTGAGGAGGGAATATATGATTTCTTCAAAGTTCAGTCCATAACCTTTTTAAAATGAAATGATGAAATAAGAATTTCCCGACACAAACGGCAGCATTTGCTGAAAATTGTCTACGTCTTTATGTGTGTGTGTTAATTAAAGATAAGGTGGCATTGGGCCACTTGTAAACCAGTGTGTGTGTGTGTGTGTGTGTGTGTGTGTACATTAGGGTGTGCGTGTGTGTGTGTGTGTGAGTGTGCTGTGGGGTATCAGCGGGGGCTAGAGGGGTAATTTCAGCATGATGGAAGAAGGGCAGAGAATAATTTACCCTGTTGAACCTCATGCAGAGAAAAGACCCACAACCGCAGATCTAAACCTCTCTCTCTGACTGTGTGTGTGTGTGTGTGTGTGTGTAAGAGTGTGTGTGTATCATCAGACCCCTACAGTGACCCCAAATGGGAAACGGCTCCGGTGGTCAGTCGACAGAGGAAATTCACTGCAGTAGCACAAATCTACAGATATTTTCACGCCAATAAACTGAAGTGTAATTGATCAGCAGATTGATCCGCCTCTTCATTACCTGATGAATTCATTAGTGTGACTGACACTGAAAACATGTAATAATGATTAAACCTCAGTCATGAGTGTGTGGATGTAGACATCAGAGACGGCGGATAAAAATACAGTAATAACGGTAAAAATAGTTAAATATTATTCTAATTTAAAATGACTATTTTCTATGTGAATATGTGTTAAAGTGTAATTTATTTCTGTGATCTGCAGCTGTATTTTCATCATCATTACTCCAGTCTTCAGTGTCACATGATCTTCAGAAATCATTATAATATACTGATTTACTGATCAACAAACATTTCTGATTATTATCAATGTTGATGAATAGAAAGTTCAAAAGAACAGCATTTATTTGAAATAGAAATCTTTTGTAACATTGTAGCAAATGCCTTTATTTTGCATCCTTGATGAATAAAAGTATATTTTTTTAAGCAGAACAACTGTTTTCAACATTCAACAAATTGTTCTCATTGTTTGCTTCTGTGACCCACCAGAACTTCATTTTTGGGTCGTGACCCAGAACTAGTTAAGAACTAGTTGTGAAGAACTCTATAAGTCTAATCACAGACGACAGGTCTCTCCTCATTCACACGAACCTGACTAACATCCGTACCGTGAATAAAGCAGCTGCTCGCTAGTTTCTCTCTCTTTAAACGGTTTATGTGTTTCTCTGGGACATTTTAACTTTGGCTCTGAAATCACATTTAGAAGCAAAACTGCGACCCAGAAAGAAAATGAAGGAGAGAAAGAAATACAGAAGAGAGAGAAATGTGAATGAATGAGTTATGTTGTGGAGAGAGAAAGAAACGGAAAGGACAGAAGAGAAACACAAACAGTGTGTGAAGAGGCAGATAAACAGAGTCAAATGAGTGTGAAGAGAGACAGAAACACATTCACAGCGGATGAGAGAGACACAGTCACCAGAGAGAAGCATTTATATTCATACTGACATTATAGACATTTCATTTCAATGACTTTAAATGACATGTACCTGTGTGTAAATGTTCAAGAACATACTGTGGGATCCAAACATCTGAGCTCACATCCAAAATATGGAAATAAACTGCAAAGTTGTATTATTATAATAATTATTATTATTATTATATGAACTAAAAGTAGTGTTCATGTTAAATATACCTTACTGTATATAAAAATCCTAAAATACTGCATCTAGGGAAAAAAATAAATTTTTAGATAAAATATAAAAACTATAAAAAGTCTTTTGACATAGAAAATGGTTTTTAGCATGTTTAGGGATTTTTACTGGAAAACAGAAAAGACTAAAAAAAAAGATCTTTAATACGATGTTTTTCCGCATTATTAAATTAATTATTTTTTTTACTGGAAAATAATTAAAATAGATAATTAAGAATAATTAAAAAAGTTAAGAAATATTTTTTTGCTTCTCAAATTATTTGATCTTTTTTCAGCATTTTTAGAAATTTTTACTGGAAAAACAAGTAAATAAAACAGACCAATTAAAACATTGTTTTTTTTTTGTTGTTGTTTTTTTTTTTTGCTTCTCAAGTAAATTTATCATTTTTTAGCATTTTGTGATGTGTAAAAAATGACTAAAAATCTAGCTAAAAATCATTACGAAGTAAATTTTTGCTTCTGAAATTAATATATCTTTTGTCAGCATTATTGCATGTTTTTGTTTTTGCTGGAAAACAGGTAAAAAAAAACTAAATAAAAAAGTTAAGAAATATTTTTTGTTTCTCAAATTATTTAATCTTTTTTCAGCATTTTTAGAAATTTTTACTGAAAAACAAGTAAATAAAAAATACTCATTAAAACATGTCAAAAAGTAAATTTTTACTTCTCGAGTAAATTTATCCTTTTTTAGCATTTTGTGATATGCAAAAAAACTAGCTAAAAATCATTAAGTATTTTTTTGCTTCTTGAATAAATCCTTTTTTCAGCATTTTAGATATTTTTACTAAAAAAACAGTTAATAAAGGGATAATTTAAAACAAATTGTTGCTGCCTGTAACATTTGTCCAAAACATTTAGAATTTAACAGGGTTGACATAAAACAACCTGAATTAATCACAATTTTAAAATAATTTAATAAATAAATGACTTAAAGTATAAAAGAAGTTAACTGTTAAAATAAAGTATAAAATTAAATATTTAAATAAAGTATTTTATTTTAAGTACTTTATTTTTGCTATATTTGACATAAATCAAGCATTAAAAATAGGTCAAACTGAGGTCAAACTGTGACAGGTAACAGTTTTAGAATCAAGCACTGATAAACTCACACAAAACAAATACTGAGACATTCAATTTTCACTTGGTTCAGTGAGAGAAGCTTGTGTTTACACCTGTTATGATGCTCTGATTCACAAGTGTTCAGAGACTCGCCATCATTCACCTGAAGCATGACACACTTCACCTGAACATGAGGCCTTCGCCGGACTGCTGTGTGTGATTTGCAATTCTAATGATGCATTGAACAACACGGAGGCCAAACACTCGTGTTGAAGCTGAAATGCAGAAATGAACCTCTGTTCCAAAATCACACACACACACACACACACACACACACACACACACACACACACACACACACACACACACACACACACACACACACACACACACACACACACACACGCTCTCTCTGTGCTGCTGCTGCTGTTATTTGGCTCAGATAAACACACGTCTGGCCAAACGCTCAGAGCAAACGCCCAGAAAATCCGGATCCAAACCCACTAACCTGCTAAAAGTGAGCAGCAGAGATCTTCATGATCTGCTGGATCAATAGCACTGGCGACACACAGGTCATGGGTTCGATTCCCACGGGACAAATACTGATCACATCAATAGCTTGAATGTAACATAATATGCTTAGTTACATTACTGGATCCATAGATATAAAACCTTGAGTAAAAACACTGACTCAGCCAATAGGGAGAGTTTGGGGGCGGAGCTTACTATTTATATGTGTATATATATATATATATATATATATATATATATATATATATATATATATAGAGAGAGAGAGAGAGAGAGAGATAAAAATATAGATATGTTATTATTGTGAGTTCAAATATAAACAGTAAAAAAAAGAAAGAATTAAAATAAAACTGAAATTTAATGATATATAAATATTAGAGGAAAACTATACTGTAAAAAATAATAATGACAATTTAAAATGAATTAATTAAATTAATTTCACTGAAATAAGTTTAAGGTGAAGCATTAAAATTGCTAAAGCTAAAACTGAAATTAAAAATGTATGAAAAGCACATGAGAAAATTATTTTAAAAAACGGTTTTGGTTATTTTGGTAATAATATGTTTAAATAAAATAAATGACAAATATTAAATTAAATTAATAAAACAAATTCAACATTTGCAATGTATGATTTACTTTGAAACAATTTCAAAAGAAACAACAGGTGAAGCATTGAAATAAACATGACATTTGTAAGCAAACAGACTGAAAATATACTTGAAAAATCTTTGTTTAGATTACTTCATTTTGATTAACCGTGAAACTGAAATAAGTTGAATCTGTAGTAATAAAATGACTAAAACTAATACTGAAATAAAAATAAAAAGCTGTGTTTCTTTTTTTTTAAACTAATAAAACTAAAAAGCACATTACTAAAACTTAAAATAAAATAAAATGTTTTAAGGAAACAAAGTTAAAAACTAATAAAAATATTTTCCAGTTCTCATGCAGTTAAAGTTAAATTAAACTGTTAAAGTATAAAATAAATAAATTGTTAAAATAAAATACAGTATAAATAACATTTTAAAAATTTAAAAAAATAAAAGCAAATTCTTAATACTATTAAATATAGTACTATAATATAATAGTCTATAAATAATACAAAAACAACACTGAGACGGATAGATAGACACACAGACAGATAAATCAACACATGAAGAGACAAAGAGACGGCTTGTGTTTTATTCTGTTCATGTCGTCTGTGACTGACAGCTTTTTATGGTCACAGCGTCTGTCTGTGTGTGTGTGTGTGTGTGTGTGTGTGTGTGTGTCTGTGTCTGTGTGTGTGTGTGTGTGTGTAGAGTGACTGCTTTGTGGTTGAATGATCACTCACTATGAATGAAATTCCGACCTCTCCTCCTTGTCTTGGCCAGATTAAAACCTGCCTCATCCAAATATATGAATTTGTGATGGTCGTCATCAGCATCCAGCTCCATCACCCTCTAAAAATACATTTTGGAAAGAGATTTAGAGATTACTGTACAATGTAGAATTTTTGGGAATGTTTTTACAACAGCCATCTTGAAACTGAACTTACCTGAACATACTCAGTCCTCATTTGCTTCACTCTGTCTGCACTTCTTTGGAAAGGCACACGGTATAGTTGTTTTATAGATACCTGGTGCCTTTTCAGTATGCGTGCAATAGTCGGCAAACTTATGGATCCCACATTGTTGAACATGTCTTCATTGTCCAAGATATGCTGGTGAATTTCTGTAAGGCGAATATCATTTCTGGCCCGAACCAAATCGACCACAGCCTGCTCTTGTTGGTCAGTTAGAATTTTGCCTCTGCCTCCTCTATTTGGCCTGGTCACAATTCTACAGGGAACATTAGAGTAAGAAGACACTTGGTCACATCACCTATTCTGTGATACACATTGGTATGCAGTCATTTGACAATTGAGAGTAGTATAATGTTTAGTGCATGCTGATAACTTACCGGTTCTCTTTGCAAAAAGTTCTGATTATTGAGGCCACGGTTGACCTTCTGAGGTTTGGTTGTATCATTGTAGCCGCCTCAGTCATTGTCATGCCATGATTTATGACATGGTCTACAACTATTGCCCGAATTTCATTGGACACTCTATGCTGTTGCTGCTGCTGTCTTGATCCGTGGCCTTGTCCTCTACCACGTTCCCCCACACCTCTCAAACGAGGCCCACGACCACCTCTCAGAAGGGGCGCCTGTCCTCTGCCACGTTCCCCCACATCTCTCAAACGAGGCCCACGACCACCTCTCAGAAGGGGCGCCTGTCCTCTACCACGTTCCCCCACACCTCTCAAACGAGGCCCACGACCACCTCTCAGAAGGGGCGCCTGTCCTCTGCCACGTTCCCCCACATCTCTCAAACGAGGCCCACGACCACCTCTCAGAAGGGGCGCCTGTCCTCTACCACGTTCCCCCGCACCTCTCAAACGAGGCCCACGACCACCTCTCAGAAGGGGCGCCTGTCCTCTACCACGTTCCCCCGCACCTCTCAAACGAGGCCCACGACCACCTCTCAGAAGGGGCGCCTGTCCTCTACCACGTTCCCCCGCACCTCTCAAACGAGGCCCACGACCACCTCTCAGAAGGGGCGCCTGTCCTCTACCACGTTCCCCCACAACTCTCAAACGAGGCCCACGACCACCTCTCAGAAGGGGCGCCTGTCCTCTACCACGTTCCCCCACAACTCTCAAACGAGGCCCACGACCACCTCTCAGAAGGGGCGCCTGTCCTCTGCCACGTTCCCCCACACCTCTCAAACGAGGCCCACGACCACCTCTCAGAAGGGGCGCCTGTCCTCTACCACGTTCCCCCGCACCTCTCAAACGAGGCCCACGACCACCTCTCAGAAGGGGCGCCTGTCCTCTACCACGTTCCCCCGCACCTCTCAAACGAGGCCCACGACCACCTCTCAGAAGGGGTGCCTGTCCTCTACCACGTTCCCCCACAACTCTCAAACGAGGCCCACGACCACCTCTCAGAAGGGGCGCCTGTCCTCTACCACGTTCCCCCACAACTCTCAAACGAGGTCCACGACCACCTCTCAGAAGGGGCGCCTGTCCTCTACCACGTTCCCCCACACCTCTCAAACGAGGCCCACGACCACCTCTCAGAAGGGGCGCCTGTCCTCTACCACGTTCCCCCACAACTCTCAAACGAGGTCCACGACCACCTCTCAGAAGAGGTGCCTGTCCCCTGCCATTCCTTTGACCAACACGTCTTCCTCCCACCACTGCTTGACCTCCATTGTGACCTGGATCACCTGCTCCATGTTACGTATCACTATGCTCTTGCAATTGGATCCCAATCAACTCTTCATATACTCCTTCCACAATGTGCACTCAATCATCAGTAACGAGTTGGCAGAATTGGACAAGCAATTACAAGGGCCTGCATCTATACAGTGCAGTACTGTCAATACTGTAAATAGTCTGAAAAGGTGGTACAGTATTTGGGACCATAGTGTCTGATGAATCATTATGATAAAATATTAGGCTACATCCATGGATATTGTAGTCTAATTGGTTCATGCTCCACGCTAATTGGTGACAATGAATCTCGTTACAGTATCTTGAAACTTTCATGATTTAAACATGCAGATTGTTTGTCTGTTTCCATACAACTATGCATTAAGAGTAATGCAACAGTTACTTATCATTTTGAGCAGTTGTATCAATTGATAGTTAGATCATTGTAAGGAAATGAATAGACACTCATTTGAAATGTAATGTGTGAATTGCCTTTTGAAATAGTAGTACTTTGATGTTGTGTCATATTGAACAGGTGATTTTAAATGAATGAACAAATGATCTAATTTTTATGTGTATTGTATCCAAGCAATTGAGAAAAGGGTTAGAGTTTTGAAAAATGTGCATTTTGATCATTGGTTGCGAGTTTTGTGTCTAGAGTTGTGAAAAATGACATCGAGGTTCTGAAAATAGTAGCACAGTGATTGTAAAAAAACTGTAAACAGAGAAATCAAGAGAGAACAACAATGAACAGCAGAGAAACACGTGAATAATCCTGAGTTCATTACACTCACGGACACACGCTACAGAGCCTCAAGATGACTGAAAATCAATTACAATTACACAAAACAAGAATTAAAAGAATGCAAATACTAACCCCTTAATATTTTTTATAAAGTATAATTTAGATGAACATAGATGCCAAACTCTAAAACATTTAATTGGACAGAAATTGTGAGTAAAAAAAAAATAAATAAATAAAAAACTTTTTTTAATACTTAATCCTTATACAGTAAATCATAAACAACAGGGAGAGTCATGGGAATATTTTAGAGAAAGAATATGCAAAAATCAATAATCAATAAATAAAGTAATTAATTAAAATAATATATTAAAATGAATTAATTAATAATAATAAATAAACCAATCAAAAAATTTGATTTATACATAAATAATTATTATAAATAATACATTTATTAATAAATAATACATATAAAGCTACAGTACAGTATTATTTTAATAATGCATTAAAAGCACTAAAATAACTTAAAAATCAAGATATTTCAATTTAATTCACTCCCTCCGCATTTTTTTTCTAAAGAAATGTAAATTAATACAATTTTAAAACGAATACGGCAATATAATTTCAATATAATAATATATTCATTTGAATTTTTATAATGAATATAGCAGGTATGAATAATTTCAACTTGTTTCAACTTAGTATCTCATAATTTACATTTAGTCATTTGGCAGACGCTTTTATCCAAAGCGACTTACAATTGGGGAATACAAAAAGCGATTAATCTTGGAGAGGCAGTCAGACAGAGGAAGTGCTCGTAACACCAAGTCTCAGTCATTGTTCAAATAAGTACAAGCCAGTAGGTGGAGAGAAAGAGAGGGAATTTATTTATTTATTTATTTTTTATTTAGACTTTATTTCATAATAACTTTTCATTTTTGTATTTTTTTATGTTATAGTTATAACATTCCATCATAATTTTGTCTTTTTATCTCATAATTATGAACTAGTATCTCACAATTTAAATTTTAAATAATTATGACTTCTCATGTTTGTGACTTTTTGTCATAATTATATTACTATAATAATTATAATTATATAATTGTTGTAATTTTGACCTTTTATTTCATAATCATGATCGACTACATCATAATTTTGACTTTTAATCTCATAATAGACTCATAATTAACTTTTTATCTCATAATTATGCCTAGCATCTCATATTTTCTACTTTATATCTTTTTTATATTTGTGACTCTTTGTCATAATATATATTTCTGTCATAATTTTGTCTTATCTCATAATTATGAACTAGTATCTCATTAATTTAGATTCATCATAATGACTTCTCGTGTTTGTCACTTTTTACGTCATGATTATAACTTTCTGTCATAATTTTGACCTTTTATCTCATAATTATAAAGTATTATCTTATGACTTATATTTTTCATAATTATGACATCCCATGTTTGTGACTTTTTGTCATAATTATAACATTGTCATAATTTAAATCTTTTATTATGATTTACTATCTCATAATTGTGACTTTTAATCTCATAATTGACTCATAATACACTTTTATCTCATAATTATGCTTAGCATCTCATATTTTTGATCTTGATGTTTTTTAGTTATATATTTTTGTCATATTTTCTGCTTTTCATCTCATAATTATGACTTTTTATATTTGTGACTTTTTAGGTCATAATTATATATTTCTGTCTTTTTATGTCATAATTATTAACTAGTATCTCATTCATTTAGATTTTTCATCATGACTTCTAGTGTTTGTCGCTTTTTGTCATAATTATAACTTTCTGTCATAATTTTGATTTTTTATCTCATAATTATGCCTAGCATCTCATATTTTTCATCTTGATCTTTTAGCTATACATTTCTGTCATATATTCTACTTCTCATCTCATAATTATGACTTCTCATGTTTGTCGCTTTTTGTCATAATTATAACTTTCTGTCATAATTTTGACCTTTTATCTCATAATTATGCCTAGCATCTCATATTTTTTATCTTGATCTTTTAGCTATACATTTCTGTCATATATTCTACTTTTCATCTCATAATTATGACTTCTCATGTTTGTCACTTTTTGTCATAATTATAACTTTCTGTCATAATTTTGACATTTTATCTCAATAATGAACTAGTATCTCATAATTTAGATTTTTCATAATTATGACTTCTCATGTTTGTGACTTTTGTCATAATTATAACTTTCTGTCATAATGATTATTTACCAAGGGATATTTTATTTCCTTATGTGGCAGAAATGGGCTTTTATACTTTTCCTGAAGTGTCATTTTATGAATCTGATACGTTAGAAACAGCATTTGATTACAGTATTGCGAATGAAAACATGCACACAACAAAACACAGAACGACCAGCTAATCGGATTAGAGTCATTAACGATCATTGAACAGACTATTAGTTCATCCGGTTTATCTCCAACTGAAGCACAATGTGTGTGAAGAGCTTTCATGAATGTGTGATCGAGAGAGAAATGATACTCATAGCTCATATCTGTCCTGAACGCATTGATTATTACACAAGAAAACAAACACAATCTAGAGGAAATACGACGCAGAGTGGCTTTCATTTCCTTCCTCTCAGGAGCGCTGAATATTTACGGTGAGAGCAGCGGCAGGTTTATCAGAAAGCCCTATATCTGCAGAATGATTAGAATGATCAATATTATCAAACACATGAGTGTGTGAGTGTGTGCTCGGCCTGAGGGAGAGAGGAGTAAAAAGTGGAAATATTTTTGGGTAGTTTCAGTTTATTTTTGGGTAGTTTCAGTTGAAGGCACAACGGTCACATTTGAGCTGTTTAACCGGGCCGATGGATTCCTCACAGCCTGTACCGAGTAAAACTGCCGTTAATAACACAGTCGTTCCACAGAAAATAGCCAAGGAACAGAGCGAGGTCACCTCATGTGACCTCGAGCGAGATGCAGCGCAAAACTCCAGACCGACGAGGACCGGAGAGGAAGCATTAAAACACTCTTTCTCGTGGGGTCAGGGGGCTTTTACTGTGTTTCTTATGAAAGGGGCCGTTTTTCCATATTATTTCCATATTAAAACAAGTCTGTCTGCTGACCGCTGACTGTCTGACATCGGAACGTCTCACAGTCAGAATTTTAATAGCATAAAAACCAGGAAAAAACACTCAAATCTACATTTCTAAGTGGTATGATAACCCAGTTTATCGTTTTTAGTTTGTTTCTTTAGTGTAGCATATTTTATAAATTAAATATATAAACAATGTAAATTTAAGTTTATATATTTTATAGATAATATTTTATAATATTTCTAATGTTATGTATATATATATGTGTGTGTGTGTGTGTGTGTGTATAGTAGTTATTATATATATATTAAATTATATGTATATATATATATAAAATGTAATAAATGATTAGTATATGTGTGTGAGTGTATATATATATATATATATATATAGTGCATTGTATATATTTGTGCATTTATATATTTAAAAGTATATATTTCATAATTTAACAATTCATTTAATAAAAATTTATTAAAATAAATGATTATATAAAAAAAATTATATAAAAAATTTTTTATTTTATATAAATGTAAATAATAAATTTACATTTATATAAAATATGTGTGTACATATATATTATAATTTACATTTAATAATGTTTATTAATTTAATACATAATTTTAATAAAATATTCCATTTAATGTACTTGTACCATGTTATATGAACACATATTTTGTGTTTTATTTTAACATTTTTATTTAATATATTTAGTAGCATTAAAATAAACCCTATTGTAAGAGTATCAGTGTTTGGTAGGCAGTTGTTTTGTAATGAAGTACTGTGTTTTTACCGTGTTTTATTGCGGTATGGAGGTGTGGACCTGCAGAAACACTGATATTCATCCGTATGTTTGTGAATCCTCCAAAAGCTGATGTTTCCGGCAAACTCACTCGGCTGAAAATCACTAAATGTGGTTTCCAGCGGTGACAGCAAACGGATAATTGAATGGGGAGGATGAAAAATGAAAAGATGAAAAATAAATGAGTGTGTTTTCCACCCTGACGCGCCGCTGATGTTTACCTTTGGTCTCTCTTCCCACTGTGAGAGAAAAAAAACATGGAAAACACTCTGGAGAGACTGATCTCTCTCTCTCTCTCTCTCTCTCTCTCTCTCTCTCCTGGGTTTTATCACTCCATCTCCGAAGCGTTCCAAACGAATGCCTCAGAAGACTGATATTTAGCCAGCAGGACAAGGGGCAGCGAGTGTGTGTGTGTGTGTGTGTGAGAGACAGTCTGTAGAGCATCTCTCTCTCTCTCTCTCTTTCTCTATGAGTTCACTGAACCATGTGCTTCAACTAGAGAATGAAAAACAAGTGCAGAGGGACTCTGTTCCAAAACCAAGTAAGCTCACTCAATGTCTGCCTCCTATATATCATCACTTCAATCAACCTCAGAAGTAACTGGAGTGTACTTCATCATCACTTATTCAGACTTTTTTTTTTATTATTATTATTATTATTTATTTGTTTATTTTTTTGTTGTTGTTGTAACTACTATTTATTACTCTTTTTCAGACTTCTTTTATGTCTTGACTATATAGACAGCATTATAATGTATCATAGGCAGGTCCTAAAGAGGCACAGGCTTCAGCTAATATAGTTATATCATTTATATTAATTATAATTTTATGAATATTTTTAGTACTATATTTTATCATCTTTACTTTTTATATCTTTAATAATTTATTATAATTAGTTTTTATTTATGACTATTTTTTAGAGAATTTTATTTGGTTTTGCTGACTATCTAGAAATCATTTTAATGCATCATAGGCATGTCCTGTAAATGCATCAGACAATTTATAAATTATATATATATATTTTATTAATTTATATATTTTTTTATTTATAATACAATGATAATAATTATAAAATGTATTTATTTATTTTATTTATTTATATCTGTATTATTATATTTTTATGTTTTGTCTGAGTACTTTTCAGACTCTTTTATTCTACTTTTGCTCATTTTCTACACATTATATAATGCATAATATACATAAATTATATATTGCATAAAATATTTTAATTAAAAATTAATATACATCATTAATTTACAATATTTATAATAAAAAATACTATATTTTTATACATTTTATTGTTATATTTGTATAATTTTTATTACTGTAATTCAGACTATTTTATTCTGTTTTTCTTGTTTTTCCTATAAAGGCAATAGGCATCATTTTAACTTCTTTTGGCCAAAATCAAAAGGCAGCATTGCATGAATCTTTCACCGATTAGGCAATTCCAGAATGCATTGCAACAAGCAGAAAGAAATACATCAATACTGCAAAATAACAATCAAAAAAGTTGAGTTTAATTAAAAAGAAGCCATTTTACCCAATATTTGTGTGTGCTGTGTCAAAGCAAATTACCTCTATAGATCTCCCTATGAAGAGAGAGAGAGAGAGAGAGAGACATATGAAGCAAACACAGATTACATCCGCAGGAAATATGAGCCGGTGTGCCTCCACATATGAAGAGTGTGTGTTTTTCTGTGCTGGTGAGCGACACACACACACACACACACTCGTATATGACACTGATGTATTGGTCTATTTCACTGCGGTGTCCGTCGTAATAGGACAGGATGAATGTGTGACCCAGAGATAACTGACCACGACTCTCACCAATTATATGTGTGTGTGTGTGTGTGTGCGTGTGTGAAGAATATTCACAAGCTGTGTACATTTGCACAATTCTTAAAATGCATTTTTGCATCAAAATATAATTTCAAAAATATATATTTTTTTGCATTATTTAGCAAATTTGAATCCCCCAAAGTCATTCTCATCACCGTATTTATGAAAATAATTCATTTATTATTTTAAAATGTACAGTTGTAAAATACTAAGATTATATTACATTATATTACATTTTATTATATTATACATTATTTTCATGAAAATCAAGCACTTTTGAATCTCCCAAAATTTAATTTTCATCACTGTAATGTATTTATGAAAATAATGCATTTATTCTGTTGAATGACTACAGTATTGCATTACAAATATTTACATTTTTATTTATTTATTTTTGCATTATTTGACATTATTTTCATGATAATAAAGCACCCCCAAAATCTAATTCTAATCACTGTAATGCATTAATTCTATTGAATACTTGCAGTTGTCCATTAAAATCTTATTTATTTACCAGTTTAGATATGACTTTTTTAGCATTCTCCCATATTTTTCACCATCCAATCAATTCCTCACGGATAAAATCCTGTCCTACATTTATATTTTTTTAATTGAATGTCCTGATTAACCAGGAAACACACCGCATTAGGAGGTCAAATGGATTTAGAATGGCATTTCACGTTTAATACTCATGAAAATAAAGTCATAGTGCAATTTATGCCTTGTGCAAAATATAGTTTCTTATTTCTTTCTCCAGATTTCAGGGTGAAATATTTCACTTTGGTGAAAATGCCTGAACCTCGCGTCTCATCTCTGGTTTCTGTTTCTCTGGTTAGTGGCGGTGAAACAGCTTCACCTGTGATGAGAAGAGAAAGAGAAACAGAGAAACACAGACGTATGGGATCTGCCGTTTGTTTGAGGGATGTCCAGCGCCACCTTTGACCTTTGCTAGCATCCCCTCCAGAACCAGCAAATAAATCCATGCACAATCTCACACACAAACACATAAGCCTGAAGCGACACTCCTCGAGATTTCTTACACAAACACGCACACGTTGAGGGTTAATGTGAATTTAAGTCTTTTCCAGTCGTCTCCAGCTCAGATTTCTCCTTCAGAAACTCCTGCCAGACACAGTTAAATCCCTGCTTCACAAACACACATGAACAACATGATAAAGCTGGAACTGTTTTAAAAGCAAGCCATTTTGCATTTAGAAAACGTCAGGTCTAATGCAAATTGGTGTGAAAATCATGAAAACTATCAGAGTCGTATTTCAACCCAAAACTGAAGGATATATGAAATTATGAAGTTTCAGTCATGCACAGAGGAGCAACGGCCAGTCACTAAATAATGTATTGATTTTGGTTTGTTTTGCACCAAACCCTGTCATTTTTGTGTAAAATATGGCACAAGTTGTATGGAAAAAATTGCATATTTATTGTTAAAGCTTGAAGATGGTCATTTATTATTATTATTTTTATTATTATTATTGTTATTCATACAGAATTAGAACAACACCGGGGGCTGTTTCATAAAACAAGTTTACCAAATAAGCCAGGCTTATTTCAGTAATTATGACTTATTATCACTTGATTGGTTTCTGAAAGCAAAATTACCATAGTTCAAGCTCAGTCACTGTGGCAACTTATGCTGAGAAACTAACCTGGTCAGGAGCAGGCTAACTGTCCGGCTAAGCTCCTCTAACTCTGACCAATAGGAACACTTCGATATTACCACTGACTCTCTCACATACAATCAACTGACTTTATTATTAGTCCAAAAATACAAGTATACAGAAAATACACCTTAAATAATCAAATAAATACAAAAATAGGCGAAAACCAACTATATTTAATATATTGTGCCCAAAATATAGGCTAATGACATTTTAACATAATTGCTAATACCTTTTATGGTTATTAGAACATTAAAACATTACAATCTAAAATGGCTCTTTAAAGCATTTTAAAAACACAAAAAATATGAATGTATATTTTATTCTGAAATCTTGCGCTATTATTCTATTCTGCTCCGTCTGTAAGCCTCTTATTAAGAAACCTCAACTAGATTCTAATGAACTGGCAAATTACAGACCCATTTCAAATCTTCCGTTTATGTCTAAAATTTTAGAATAAGTTGTGTCTGCTCAATTTGGCTCCTTCTTGCAAAAAAATGATCTCTATGAAGAATTTCAGTCAGTTTTCAGGCCTCACCATAGCACAGAAACTGCACTTGTTAAAATTACAAATGACTTGCTTCTTGCTTCAGACCAAGGCTGCATCTCATTGCTATTATTACTTGATCTTAGTGCTGCGTTCAACACTATAGATCGATTACAAAACTATACTGGTATTCAAGGACAGGCTTTAAGATGGTTTAGATCCTACCTGTCCGATCGCTACCACTTTGTTCATTTAAATGAGTCATCTCAATTATCACCAGTAAAGTATGGAGTACCACAAGGATCTGTCCTAGGTACTCTGCTATTTTCAATTTACATGTTGCCTCTTGGTAATATTATTAGAAAATACGGGATTCATTTTCATTGTTATGCTGATGATACTCAACTATATATCTCAACAAGACCAGATTAAACTTCTCAACTATCTAAGCTAATAGATTGTGTAAAAAATTTAAAAGATCGGATGACCAATAATTTCCTCCTATTAAATTCAGATAAGACAGAGATATTACTTATTGGACCAAAAAACATTACACAGAATCTCTTGGATTACAATTTGCATCTAGACGGATGCACTGTCACGTCCTCTAAAGTAAACAATCTGGGTGTTATATTAGACAGCAACTTGTCCTTTGAAAATCATATTTCCCATGTTACAAAAACAGCATTCTTCCATCTTAGAAACATTGCCAAGCTTCGAAACATGCTGCCTGTTTCTGATGCAGAAAAGCTAGTTCATGCATTCATGACCTCTAGACTGGACTATTGTAATGCACTGCTAGCTGGTTGTCCTGCATCTTCAATAAACAAGCTACAGATAGTCCAAAATGCAGCGGCTAGAGTTCTTACCAGGTCAAGAAAATATGATCATATTACCCCAATTTTACAGTCTCTGCACTGGCTACCTATTCAGTTCCGTATCATTTACAAATTATTATTACTTGCCTATAAGGCCCTAAATGGTTTAGCTCCTGCGTACCTAACTTGTCTTCTACCACGCTACAATCCAACCCGCTCCCTAAGGTCGCAAAACTCTGGACTTTTGGTAGTACCTAGGATAGCAAAGTCCACTAAAGGAGGTAGAGCTTTTTCACATTTGGCTCCCAAACTCTGGAATAGCCTTCCTGATAACGTTCAGGGTTCAGACACACTCTCTCTGTTTAAATCTAGATTAAAGACACATCTCTTTAGCCAAGCATTCACATAATGCATTTTTTAATAAACTAAATAATTAATTAATTAATATATTTTTAATTATTTTCATATATTATATTATTATATTCATGAATATATTACTATATAATTAATTTAATATTTATACATATACTGTATAAGGATTATTTCATTCTAAATACCATATTTTAATGTACTTTATATATGCATATACTTTTTTATTATATTTTATTTATGCATCCTAATTCACATACAATCTGTCCTACAGTGTTCAAAGTTATATTTTGTGTTTTCCAATTCATAGTTTGTTGAAATGATTATCCCAAAGGTACCCAGCTTTACTATTTCCAGTGAAAAGAAATTAAATTAACACAATTAAAAAATGTAAAACAAAAACTACAAACATGGCAGATGTGCGAGAGGGGTTTATTTAAAGGGTTTGGAGTGATTAATAATCCATTTCTAACCTGATGAAAAATATAAATTTCTTCTGCAACAACATTGTGAACTTTCATAAAGACCCGTTTGGCCATTAAATTTATAAATGCATCACTAAGCAAAAACATGAGTTCTCAGTGTACTACTTCATTTCTCTCAATACGGTAGGAAGAACTGCTGAGTAGAGTAAATTAAATCAACAGAAATATAGAGTTCACAGTGACAGGACGTGCTTCACTCAAAAGTATATAGTATTATTTTACAAAACGAGTACATGCAGTACAGTACTTTTAGAGCGCAGTATAATTCCCAGCGATCAAATAAATGTTTTAAGAATGTTGTGCTAATGTTCCCATTATGCTATGAAAACATTATTTCTGAATGTTCAAAATGTTGTTGTTTTTTTTTTTTTTGGTTATGCAAACTTTAAGGGAACATTCCATTCTAGATTTTTGCAAATTTGTTTCAGAAATAAACCATGCCATGAACAATGTATTAATAATGCTGTTGTAAGCCTGTTTCTATAAAGTGGGGTAATTCCAACTTTGCAAGGACAGTCTGGCGCTTCTGACTCACAGCCTGTAAGTATGTTTCTGCTACTGATGATTCAAATGTGAGTTTTGAGCTGTGTAGAGTAGTGCTTGTTGTTTGTCGTTTCTCCGATCACAAATGCAGACATGGTAATGTTTACACGGTGCGATGCATAAAAAGACAGTATAAGTCATTATAATCAGTAATTATTTCCCCACTGGATGCAACAAATGCCTCGTTTATAATGGGTTTTATTGTTTTTGTGTCGTCGCGCCGGGACACGTCATCCCAATACGGTGAGGAGCATAACATTTCCGTCTCACGCTTGAGGTATTCGGCCAATCACAACGCACTGGATAGCTGGCCAATCAGAGCACACCTCGCTTCTCAGAACGATGAGCTTTGTAAAAATCGATGCGTTTCAGAAAGGCGGAGCATAGAGGAACAACAATAATGTACAGTATGTGGAAAATTATGTTTTTTTTTTACCTTAAAACACATAAACACATTGCATTACACCAAATACACAAAATAATGTTCTTTTTAACAACGTCATATGACCCCTTTAAGAAAACCTTCTTAATACATTCTCAAAACGTCCTTATGATGTTATTTGTACTTGACGAATATTCTCAGGGGCCGTTCACACAGTATGTGTGTTTTTCCATTCCAATGCACTACTTTCCCGTTGTTTTTCTATGTAAACACGCTAGATGGACCTGTTTGACAGCTGCACTTATGTCTCGCCACTTTTGCAGCATTTTGCACATGAGTGTTGTGTTTTTAAGACACACAGCATCACTGTCATTTCCAAAACAGTGGACCAATCAGAAGACCCCGGAGGTGGGGCAAGCATTGTGTGCTTTTGTTTGCCATGGCAACTGTTTTATTTGACGATAACATTATATTTTTAGACGCAAAGATGCGTTCTGTAAGAAACGTTTTCGCAACCTTTAAATAACGTTATAAAATTACAAGAAAACTGGACATTTCTTAGAATATTAAAAATAAATGTTAAAATAATGTTATATTTTAAATCAAGTTAAAGTTAGTATACAGTTGTTTTAATAAACATTTAAATGGCATTATAATGACGACAAAAAAAACTAAACATTTTTAACGTTCTTAGAATACTAAAAATAAATGTTCCAATAACGTAGCAATATTTTTTGATGATCATTCTAAGAAATGTTTTTAACCACCTTTAAATAACTTTCTGATCACAACAAGAAACGTGGACACTTTAACATATTTGTAAATAAACCAAAGATTATTATTTACAGGAAAATGTTGAGTTTTTCACATTTCACATTTAATTCAGTGTTACTTGCCATTTCTTTGCAAATGTTTGTGAAATTTACCACAGTTCCTGAGCAAAAATAATTTCTACACCAATTTCTTTTTTTTAGTGTAACAAATATGTTCAAAGAACAGGAAAAAACGAAACATTTTAACATTCTTAGAATACTATAAATAAATGTTCTAATAACATAGCAATCTTTTTTGATGAACGTTCTAAGAAATGTTTCTGAAACCTTTAAATGACGTTCTAATCACACGAAAACTGGATATTTTAACATTCTTAGAATATTAAAATAAACATTCAAATCATGTTATATTTGGGGTAAAACAAAGTTAGAATTATGTTGTATTTTTACTTTTCAAATGTCTGTATTTTATCAGTGTCTTTCTTTAGAAAACTTTACTTCACAACATTCCAAAGCATAATATTGTACTTTTTACTGCACTATACATTTCATATTAAATATAATTTAATACTTAATTACATTAGAAATCTATTACTTTCTTTTACTCAAATAAAAGTAATTCAAAGATTTACTTGAGTACAAGAAAGTACTACATTTTTAATATTCTTAATTATTAAAGGTAAAACAAACAACAACTTTTATTTATGACATGGGACACACCATATAACATGCACTCAGTTCCTGCTCAGATCACTGAGTATTGTTAAGCGTTTATCACTGTGTTAGCTGATAGCTACTTTACGGAGCCTGTCCATAGTTTATTCATAGTCTTGCCTTGCCTGTTTTCCCGTGTATCAGATTCTTGCCTGTGTATTTAATTTTACCCTTTCGTCTTGCCATTCGGACTCTGTTTGCCCCTGCCTGGACTATTGCTGTGTACTTGGATTGTCTCTCTTTGCCTTGCCCTGTTCGATATTGTTCGCCGGAGACTTCTCACGTCTGTCCTTGGATTGCTCTTT
Organism: Barbus barbus; assembly: GCF_936440315.1. Taxonomy (NCBI): domain Eukaryota; kingdom Metazoa; phylum Chordata; class Actinopteri; order Cypriniformes; family Cyprinidae; genus Barbus; species Barbus barbus. Next base: position 1,292,203 of record NC_136759.1, read on the forward strand.
GATTTGCCTACGCCATACCTGTTTACTAGTGTTTTGACCACGTCTTTTAATAAATAAATAATAAGATTGCAACGTTTTTAGCTGAACGTTCTAAGAAATGTTTTTGTAACCTTTAACATTCTAATTGTGACAAAAAAGGACATTGTAATGATCTTAGAATATTAAAAATAAATATAAAAATATTATATAAGAGTGTTACACACCAGAAAACAAGGTAAGAAAACAATCATACACACATTAAACATCCACTAGAAAATCAGGAAATATTACGGACTTAAATTTAGCTTGCAAATGATATATTTCATCAGAACACACAGCTGCTTTTGAACAGCCATCAATGGACAAAAATGCTTTTTGCACACAGAGGTCAAAGTTAACCAACCAAACCCTGACCACTAACTAACCTTTTCTTATACATCCCTGCAAGTTAAGAGAACTGGCCGGAGTGTGTGTGTGTGTGTGTGTGTGTGTGTTCTCCTTCCCGTACCCTTCAGTTCATTACACTGAATATAAAGCTCTTCTAATGGAGCTTAAAGACCCGGATTCATCCATCCATCTCTCTCTCCGTCTATAAAGCCCTCTCTTCATCTCGTGCTGTTTTCTCTTTCATCCAGCCTCTTAAACACTCCCTCTCTCTCCTGCCAAACACGGACACTCGCCTCGCTCATAAATCCATCCCATAAACGCCCAGCTCTTACGCATTCATGCCAACTTCAGCCGTAATTCCCACTCAACCCTAAAGAGTTTCTGATTGGTCATTCAAGATCACGTGACCATCGGCTGAAGGTCATTCACGGATTCCCACATTGTAAAAAACCAACATATTTTCCAGTTTATGGGACATTTTGAGTCACAAATAGCCTACTATTAGATCAAAAGAGGAATATCCCCAAATGTTTTCCCAACTGGTCAAACTCAGTCGACTGAACAAAGAATTACAAATTAAACAATATTGCTGAAATGTTAAGCGTTTGTGAGTTCCCAGCATGCATCGCAGTCGATAGTTATACTATGTCCTATATACTTATAAATTAATTCTGTGTACTCAGCTTAAAATTCGGATTCATCTTTTTGCTTTGACTCAGTTAAGCTGCATTTACTTACAACTTGACTTAAGTTTTGTTGACACAATCATTTTTTCTGACTCAACCGCTTATTTAAAGTGACTTGGAAAAAAAAAAAACTTGTAAAAAAATAAAATCTTTATAAAAGTAAGGTAAACTTAATTTTTCAAGTTTCAAGACCAAGGTTCATGTTCTTTTAAACTAATTTTGCTTATTTTCTTAGTTCAACCAAATAGATATTTTATTTCTTTTTGCTTTGACTCAGTTAAGTTGAATTTACTAAAATTAAGTATTTCGACTTGGCGTGTTTGTTATAAATGTTTTACTGATCATACCGCTTATTTAAAGTTAGTTTGGACTCAAATAAAATGTTGTAATATCTTTATAAAACTGTATATATAAAGGTTTCTTAAAATCAAATTTCATGTTCATTTAATCTATTTGGCTTATTTTTTTATTATATATATATTTTTTAATTATATAAATTATTACACAATTTATAAATTATATCGATACATATTTTATTATTAAATAATAAATACAAATTTTGGTTAATAAATGCACAAATAATGGTTTATTACAATCATAAAATTCAAAGAATTCAAAATCATAAAAAATAAAATATTTATAAATCAATTTCTTGTCAAAGTAACAAAATATAAAGAAAAAAAATATTTTATTACATCAGTTGCCAGTCTTTGTAATTCACTCTTTGTATAATGAAAGGAAACAAAAAACACTATAGATTAAAATATTTAACATCCCAAAATAAAATGATTTTGTTTACAAATGATTTATTGTTACAAATTGAAAATTTGCTAAACAAGAAATCTGTACAGTAGTTGCCTTGATAAATTTATTCACTGAATGAAGCATTTAGCAAACCAAAAAAAATCAATTTGACAAAAAGAAAGTAGCGTTACTTACAACATTTAGATAATCACTGAGAGAACTTAAAATCTGAATGAAGTGTCTTTTTTACAGTGCAACCTGGATCCCAAATATTCCACCGCATCGCAGGCGCAAACAAGAAAAGAGAAAGCGTGACAAAATTAGGGGTTTAGTGATGGCGAGGAGGGGTGAAAGGTCAAAGATCAAAGTCCATGAGTTTGGACGAGAAATAAATCCATTAACTGTGGAAATTGGCTCATAATTCACATATGACAGAGGATATCAGAGAATTCCCGCACAAACAAACACGACCAGATAAAACACTTAACGTCCCCTGATTCACTAGAAAGTGGAAGTTGTTTGTGTACTAGTGAAGTGTGTGTGTGTGTGTGTGTGTGTGTGTGTGTGTGTAAGAGGCAATGTGTTGAGTCTGATAAGCACCAAACGGTTCTCTCCGGCCTCTGGCTTCACTCCAGCCTTTCCATCGGGTCGTCCAACCCCGAAACACACAAACACACAATCTCATTTGCCACTTGTCGACGTGTCTGTCCATATGTCACAAACAAACAGAAAACAGCCAGTATAGAAAGTCAAGCACATTCAAGTCCCTTCTGGACTCGCTGCCAAAGTTCTAGTTCCACCCGGGCCAGAAAACGTGACACCTTAAATCAGGAGCCGCTCAAATGCCAAGAGTTGAGATGATTTTCAGAGCAACAGCAGCTCAGTCCTGCAAAACTGAAGCTAAACAAACGTTCGACTGATGAACATCCCCTGAAATAAAAGTGTCTCTGTCACTGTCTCTACTTGCACTGTCAGTCAGCTGTCTAATAAACCTGGTGTTGTATATTATGAATATTGTTGGCTCTTTGTTGCATTGCTTTTGTTCCTCTTTTGTAAGTTGCTTTGGATAAAAACATTTGCAAAATGCATAAACGTAAATGACTTGATTAATCATTTCAAGCCAAACAAACTTTAATCTGTCAAATGTTTTCCCAGCTAACAGGCAACGTTCTGAACAAATGTTCTTCCCGTAACATTAATAGAATGTTCATTCAAAGTTTTCTAGTTTTTAAATAATGTTCTCACAAAAATGTAATTTATACATCATTCACGGAATGTTTTGTTTTCTGAAACGTTTGTAACATTTTTTTTTAAATGTTGCTACTTGTTTCAGAACGTTCCAAGAACATTCAAAAGTAACATTCACATAATGTTTGCATAATGATAAAATTAAAATTAAAAAATGGTGTAGAAACTATTTTTGCTCAGAATCTGTAGAAAATTTCACAAAGAAACGGCAAGTAATTAAATGTGAAATTTTGAATGAGAAAAACTCGACATTTTCCTGTAAAATGCTCACTAATAATCTTTGTTTTATTTACAACTTCGAAAAATCATTGAGTGATTGTAAAGTGTGTTTGTGCATCTTGCTTTACAGTAAAACACTGTAGGTTTAATACTTCATCTGCATCACCAAATGTAATGGCATTCAGACTTTAATATTTTTTGTATTCATATTGCTAGAAAACGTCAGAACTAAAGCAGCTCAGATGGTCAGATGTGGATCTGTGCTGTGAACAGATTTATCTATGATTGCATTTGTGACCAGATTCACCTGTTATCAGCTGAGGCTGAAAGAATAATAGTCTCACACACACACACACACACACACAGAGCAAATCCAATCTCCCAAATTTACACCTGTGAATCTAGAAAGCTGTCAAACATAGTGTGTGTTACCTAGCGACCAGGAGAGCGCCCTTCAGATTCATAAATTAGGCAAAGCAAAGAGAGCAACTCTGGAGGGCTTCATATCCCCTCATATAAGGGATTGATATTAGTGCATGCTATTTAAACCCAAAACCCTGCGGATTATTCACGTGCAACCTGCAGTTCAACTGAAACTTGACACTATATACACTAATCTGTGATTAAATACATGTTAAATATGCCATATACGTGATTAAATAGTTATTATCCTTCTGTGCAACTGAACTGTTATTTCAAGCTGCTCTCCCTCAGCGCTCATCAAAGTGCATGAGATAAGATGCAACCTAAGCTAAATATTTAATATTTGACAAAAGTTTAACGATTGAAATGTTAAATGAACAACAATAACTTCCAGTGATGCAAACTCGTCAAATTTTGCTGTTTTGAATTGATAATACAGGCATTTATTTACATATTTTTATTTACATTTATGCATTTAGCAGACACTTTTATCCAAAGCAAGTTACCAAAAATAATAGGAATCAAGAAATTCATCAAAGTGACAACAATATTCGTCAAATACAATGAATAAACTTTTTTTATTTTTTATTTCAACATATTAGTCAAATGTTTGATTTTTAGATGAAATTTCCAACATATTAGGTATACTATTAGACACATAAGAGTGAATATGGGCATATTTTAAAATTAAAGGAGAGTTACAAAAGAAGAATAATGTAATTAATCAAAGGGCCAATCAATATTTATGAAATACAATGCAATACATATTTGACATATTTTAGATTTTTAGATGAAATTTTAGACATATTAGACATATTTTAGATTTTTAGATGAAATTTTAGACATATTAGGCATTTTATTAGACATATAACAGTGAATGTGGGGATATAAAAAAATATTTACAAATAGTTCAAATTGGTTCATTTACACAATATTCTCAATCTTGCCTCGAATCCATTTGTTATTGAATTCTTTGAAATAAAAAGACTATTACAATCCTTTCCAAAGTTCAATGGCTACAGCCTTGCCAGACCCAATTAACACGGTGCTTTTATCAAACACAAAATTAAACAGGAAAAAATAAGACAGAAAATAGTGCACATTTTTCATGTGCAAACTGTGATCGGCACTAATTTTGTGGGCGTCTTTTGTGTCAGTACTTGATCTGCAAAATTCATTCAATGAAACGAGCTCTAAAACAACACAGAATGCACAAGAAAATTAAAGCTGGAGTAAATTTGTGGGTGTAATTAGTCAGAAATACATGCGACCACATCACATTTGTAATGTCAATGCTAATGCATCCTGGACCACGGTAAAGGAACGCCTTCTCGCATAAACATTTACATGCATGCATTTATCAGATGCTTTTATCCTTGCATTGCATTCAAGGTTGATCGGTTCATGCATTCCCTGGGAATCAAACCCATGACCCTGATGTTGCTAGCAGCAGCTACAGAGACCACCATTGAGACGACACGCCTCAGTTCAGTCCGGGGCAAAGACATTTTCCGGAGCAAGAAACGCTCAATGACTTGTGACGAGTGTTTGGCTGTTTTCACACCCGGTTTGTTTCAGGAGTCTGAGAGCAGTTCCATGTGAACCCTCCCGATGAACTCTAATGCTGCAGCTTCACTTTATTTTACTACAGAATCTTAAAGACATCCTGCAGTTTAATTTGAAAATAAAAGCTTGAGAGTTTAACCCTAAAATGGGCACTACCATCAAGAGACTTCAGAAAATTAATTTATTGCTATTTTCCAACTTATTGGGACTCAAATAATACAATTTCATGATTTTTTTTTTTTCAAAACTTGACTCATTTTTTATTTTAAAGTTTGCAATTCTGACTTTTTTTCTCACAATTTCTTTTTTGACATAAACACACAATTCTGGGGGGGACTGATATGTTCTCAAAATTACGAGTTTATATCTCACAATTATGACTTTTAACTCGTAATTGCAAGTTTGTATAAGTTTCTGAAAAGAGCAATGCCAGAGAATTATTTTTGGTTCCCCAAAGAACCTTTAATGCACTGAATTTCGAGACACATTTCCGTTTACAAATAGCATGGCTCTCTAGTTTCCAGCGATGCATGCTTTTAATGTTCTGTAGCCAGCTATAGACTAAACACTGCTTAAAATGTGTTTCTGCAAGAAGACTTAAAAATCCAGACATATTCAGTGACAGGAGAAGAGATATTCTGATGAACAATATCAGAACAAACCTTACTTTTTTAGGTAGCCATGCTATTTTTTTCCATACTATAGAAGTCAATGGCTACCGTCAACTGTTTGGTTCTGATTCTTCAGAATATCTTCATTTGTGTTCAACAGGAGAAAGAAATTCATACAGTTGTTCATACACATATTTAGGCCGAGATACTTAATTAATAGTCATATTAGTAGTGCTGCCAGTGCATAAAATTAATTAAATGTTAAACATTGTTACATTTCTTTAAAGCAGGTACCACTTTCCTTCAAACTATTTAAAAAAATTGAATTAAGAGAACAACACAAACACAAAACACATTAATAAAAATCCTGTTTATCAGTCAAATTAATTTATAAATAGAAACTCAGCAGGTATGAAATAAGTGAAAAACACTGTTAATGAGAAGACGAGCTCTACTGCTGCAGGTTAGTCGGGGAGTATTTAATTATTATTCAGAATGCACATTTGGAAAAGAAAATATATTTATGGGAACGTTTCTTCATGTTAACGCAGTGAACATGCTTCATTAGCTATGTTTAGTACTAATATAGTAAATTCTATATTAGTACTCAATTTAAGCTTGTAGAAATTAAAGTTTGAACTTATAAGTATAGTTTACTTGGAATTGTTTGTGATGTTTACAAGGATTCTTTAAGTAAATGTCAAAGTCATGATCCCGTTGTTCCCATCATGCACTTGAGCATGAATAATTAATAAGGTTAACTTTTTTGCTGTTTTCGAGATGTATTTACACTGTTTTATGGTTGCTTTTGTTGTTAGGTTTAGTAACTTATTGTTTTGTGGCATCTGGAGTTGAGTTTCTACTCAAAATGACCCATTCTTACTCAAACACTATCCACTGATTGTCACTGTCATTGTGTATGATGTATCAAGTATTGAGGTCTCATTTTCTCAGGAGTTCATTTGGATAAATATTCTATTAAGTGAACATATTATCTTTAAAGGATACCAAGCTGTCTACTTGCTTACTTACATGTTTGTAAGTATATATCACATGCTTTAATAGGTTGTTTCCCGTGCTACATCGATTGAGTACATTTTAGAAGCCATTACTGAGTGAAATGTACTTAAGTAATGCAGATTTTACTTAAAATAATAAAGTAAAAATTACTCATCAAACTCTTACTGGCCATGTTAAATTTATTTATTTCCTTTGCTAATTTAAGTTGATCTTACTTAATTCAATACTTACATTTTACTTAAAATTTATGTGTGCAAAAACTTGCAAAATAAAAATTAAGTAAATCTTACTTATTGCATCCGAAATTGTGAATTTAACTTTAATTAGAATACTTAAAACTCAAACATTAGAATATTGCATAAAACATTTGCGAATAAAGCACCGTTTCCATCCCGTGTGTTCAAGAGAACAAAATCGTCACTTCCTGAGAAACTAGCGCAAGGTATTAATAATAAAAATGAAAGTTGCTGCAATGAATTATGCTTCAGATTTTTATGCAATATCCCAAAATTTGAATAAAAATATGTGGATGGAAACAAAGCTAATGTTTTAATCAACTGACAGCCCTAAAATGTAGTAATAATCTGCATTTAACGCTGGTACTGGAAACTGAGCCGTATTAAGTAGTTGTGCAAGTAGTCCTAAAAGAACCTTTTTTTTAAACTTTTTTTAGAACCTTTTCCACTAGAAAGAACCTGTTGTTTGAAAGACTCCACTGATGTTAAAGGTTCTTCGAAGTGAGAAAATATTTTTAAAATGTTCTTCAAACTACACTCTTAAAAATAAAGCTGCTTAAAAGGTTCTTCACAGCGATGCCATTAACCATTTTTGGTTCCACAAAGAAACATTCAGTCAAAGGTTCTTTAAAGAACCATCTCTTTCTTAGCTTTTTATAATCTGAAGAACCTTCTTTCGCCACAAAGAACCTTTTGTGAACCAGAAAGGTTCTTCAGATGTTAAAGGTTCTTTATGGAGCCATTTAGACAAAAAGGTACTTCTAAGGCATCGTGAAGCATCTTTACTTTTAAGAGTGTAAGAAAAAAAACGGTTCTTTTAAGAACTGTTGTCTTAAAAGGTACTTTTAGGAACCAAAAAATGGTTCTTTCATGGCATCAATGTTAAAACACCCTTTTTTTTAGGGTGAAGATCATTTTAATGATCTAAAGAACTTTTCCATTACAGAGAACCTTTTGTGGAATGGAAATGTTCTGTCAATAAAGAACCTTTGCCGATGCTGTCAAAATCACTTTGTGCTCTTTTTTTAAGGTGGTCTGAATCAAGTGTGAAAACAGCCTTGTGCAAGAGATTAGTGATGAAATCAAGAGATCACTGGAGATCTTGTTTTAAGAATCACCTGAGATTCTGTTCCTCCATCACGTCTCGTTCTGTGTGCAGATGTTCCTGCAGTGAGTTTACGATCCTGAGCGAGAGACAGAATGTTAATGAGAGAGAGAGAGAGACAGTTACTCACTTTAGGAGGACGGAGGAGGTGTCTTAATGTCTCCAGCATATGGACTTGCTTTATAAATCCATCACCAGAGAAACGTGAGCTTGCGCCGCGGGTTTGTTTAACTGGTTTGGGTTGGTTTAGTCCACATGTGGTTGCAATAAGGGTTCTGTAACACATACCTTTGTTTTGGTCTTTTCTCTGGATTCAGATCAAACTGGACACACACACACAACTGTATTTTAATTTCTCATTTAAAGCAGTGTATATGAATCTCTCTGTTCGTCTCTCTCCCGTCTCTCTGCTCTGTTGAGTTTTATATGACAGTGCCATTTTCTGCTCGGCCTGGAGAACAAACAGAAAGTCATAAAAGTGTCAGCAGCCATCCATCAGTCCTGACGGCACCGCGCTCAACTCTACACCGCACGCTCTATTCTACTCTATTAAACTCTACACCGTCTCCTCTATCGCACTCTAATGTTTCCCGTCTGGTTTTGTCTTCAAAAGCTACATACACTCTTAAAAATAAAGGGGCTTCATAGAAGAGGTCTAAATGGTTCCATAAAGAACCTTTAACATCTGAAGAACCTTTCTGTTTCACAAAAGCTTCTTTGTGGCGAAAGAAGGTTCTTCAGATTATAAAAAGCTAAGAAAGAGATGGTTCTTTGACTCAATGGTTCTTTGTGGAACCAAAAATGGTTCTTCTATGGCATCGCTGTGAAGAACCTTTGAAGCACCTTTATTTTTAAGAGTGTAGTAATGGCCCCAAATGTTAGTGTATACCTTGCACAGAACCAGCAGACAGTGAAGAAAGACATGAGATTCCTGAAATATTACTCATGATTAATGGATTTCTGGCACGAGCCGCACCGGAAGAACCCGCTGCTTATAATTGCGCCTGATGTAAGCTTGAGATGTTTATTCATGTCAGATGAAGAACGTTTGTCTAGAATCGTGATTCACGCTGAATGCTAAAGTATGTTTGTATGGGAAATCATAAATTGCCCTGGAATACTTTCCCCTGATCAAAGGAGGAAATAAACACATGCTGCGTTTGAGAAGAGAAACGCTGGATCCTCCTGTCAGATGATGTTCAGCTCGTCTGTTCATCATGTATGTGTGTTTACTGCTGTTTGCACACAGCAGATCTAGATTTCTGCCTGTCTGAGGTCAGATTCACCTCCTAAAGCAAAGAGGAATAGTCTGTTAAAATAACAGTCCAACAACACAACACAAAAATGCCACAGAAAGCCAGGAAATAATAGTGCTAAAACCATGTTTTTTGGTGTATTTATTACCATTTGCATAACCACAGTTTTACTTAAAAAATACCATGGTTAAACTATAGTTAGTATAGCAAAACCATGGTTCATTTGTGGTTACCACAGTTTAACCATAGTAAACATGTTTTTTGGTTTTATTTGTTGTAAAACCGTGGTTAGTTTTCATGCGGGTTCGTGAATCATTTGTTTCAGACTGGGACTTGGGATCACAAACCATGAATCATTTGATTCAGATCGGGACTTCGGAGCGTGCTGGTTCGTGAATCATCTGATTCAGTTATATTTTCCTATATTCTCTATCAAATAGCCAAACGATCCAAAGAAAACGTCTTTAAAACAGAAAGAAGTATAGTTTCCAAAGTTGTGCATTGCTCGTTGTGATTTTCAAGGGTGTAGAGTTGAGTAGAGATGCTCTGACATGATCCAGCCACTACTGAATAATCCCTAGCAATCATTTTGATCAAACTATTAAATATCTGTTATGTCCCACCAATGCCAAAATCAAACCTATACACCCTTGACTTTCACTTCAATTTTAATTCAAGTTTTACTCATTTTTGTTTTATGTATTCATTTAGTTTTAGTTAAGTACTTCAAGCCAGTGTTATTTTATTATTATTGAGATACTTTTATAGTTTTTATTAATATTGTGAATTACATTTTTTATATATTCTGCTTTGATGTTAACTTTAAAGTTTTAGTAATTTTTTGGTGTTTTTGTAGTTTTTAAACGTCTTTATCATTTGTATTACTTTTATTTCAGTTTAAGTACTAGTTATATTAGTATGTTTAGTTTAACTAAATGAAATTATACATTCAGCTGAACTAAAACAAATGTAAGTTTTTATATTTGATACATAAAATATTTATTTTAATGTTTTAGTTAACTATAAAAGCCTTGCTTCATATTATACAACAAACTAGAAATGCTGCTTTGGCAACTAGCTGAAATAAGTACACATTTAAATATATTTTATTTTATTTTCAGTTAATGTTTATTTCATTTCAAGTAAAGAAAGACAGTATGGTTTTAGTTTTAGTTTAACATATGTATATCAACAGAATGCAGCAGATGTTGAACGTACAGCTGAAACGGTATTTAACCAGAACATTCATTCGAGGAAACATCTGTATGAGAAATAAACTGGCATCTGCTCACACAGACAGCAGCGAAAGGAAAGCAGCTTCGCAGCGGTTGGTGTTCAGAGACTCATTTCTCTGACTGCAGGGTTTCCCGTCTCACAGCAGACTCAATGACACACGGCCGAATCGATCAATACAGCAGCCTCTGTCCATATCTGTTCTGATCACCTACAGATGCAACTCATCCAGTCCTGCCAACACGAGACCAAACGTGTTCAGAGCAAAACAGCATCATATTCTACATATTACAGTTTTTTTTAACAGCTTACACACATTTTCAAAACTTTGCACACAAATCCAAGAATTGCCCACAAAATGCAAAATGCCTCACATCTCTTGCAAAATCAAGCACTGCATTCAAAATATCACAAACACATCTCAAATGCAAACATTTACAAACACCTTTGCCATAATATTAATTCCTGATAGATTTGTGTGTGTTACATAGAGAATTGTGTGTTGTGTTTTACAAAAAGTGTTTTATGAAATTGAAAACTGAGTCAAAGGCTGAGAATTAGTGTCTGGTTTTGTAGATTTGGTGTGTTTGAGTGACAGCTTTCAGAGATTGTGTGACAAGGAAAGATTCTGTGTGTAAGCAGCTGAAAACACTGTAAGACGAATTTAGCCTATCTGAGCGTTAGATACAAAATACAGACTCAAATGCTTTATTTTTGCTTTAAATGTCACATAAAAATGCAAACTTCTTGACCTGAGTTGCAAAAGCAAACATGATTCAAAACTACTAAACACTAACTCTACAAAATAACCTGCACTTATTAATTGTTCACAACAGGAATGCGTATTTACGTAAATAGACTCAATGTTTATTTCATGTGACATTAAAATCTAATTTGCATCATAATCTTAAGTGAAAAAAACAACTTTGAATTGAAAGATGCATGCGGAGTGTGTGTGTATTTCTGCAGGTGTGTGTGTTTACAGCAGCAGGAGCTGAACGGCACAAATGAACACGACTTCTTTCCACCTGACGAGTTTTCCGCACTTATTCACGCCTCTCTCACAATGTGCTAATTACCCACAACACCGGCAAACAAACAAACAGAAACAATTAAGATGTTCATTCTGCCATTTTCTCTGCCTCTCCTTCCTTCTCATTCTGTTTTTAACACAGCGGTTCTTTCGCTCTGCTCTGTTATGGAGCAGAAGTTATAATTTAGTGTTGAGCTGTTCCCACGGCGATGAGAACTGGGCGCGCTCACCTGAGAAAAACAATCCTATCAGAGAGCGACAGTAATTATGGAGAGAGTGAGACAGACAGAAAGACGGGGATAGAGAGAGAGAGAAAGAAAGAAAAAAGAGGGGGTAGAAAATGAGGGGGGCTGAAAAAGACTTCAGTGCATTACCGACACAAAGAGAGAAAATAGAATGAGAGAACAGAGAGAAAACCAAACAAATAAGAGACAGAATGCAGGCGAAAGAGAACGAAAGGTTTTCTGGTCTGTGCATAAAAAAATTGGTCGTTTTTAGAATAAGAGTAGATAGATAGATAGATAGATAGATAGATAGATAGATAGATAGATAGATAGATAGATAGATAGATAGATAGATAGATAGATAGATAGATAGATAGATAGATAGATAGATAGATAGATAGATAGATAGATAGATAGATAGATAGATAGATAGATAGTCAGGATGAGCGACAGAAAAACATAACAGAATACTAGATAGACGATAGATATAAAGATAGATAGATATAAAAAGATAGATAGTACGACAGAACGATTGATAGAATAACAGAACAGATCAATGGACAGAATAACAAACAGAATGGTAATTAGAATGACAGTCAAAATGATAGATAGAATGATAGACATGATGGTTGTTAGAACAAGAGACAGAATAATAGAGCAACAGACAGGATGATAGCTAGACATCAGAGCAAATAATAGATGGAACGACAGACAGAACAGTAGATAGTATTTCAGACAGAAATATAGAACGACAGACAGAATGATAGAATGATAGACAGAATGATAGAACGACAGACAGAACAGTAGATAGAACAACAGATAGAACGACAGACAGAATGATAGAATGACAAACAGAATGATAGAATGACAGACAGAATGATAGAATGACAGGCAGAATGATTGAATGAGAGACAGAATGATAGAACGACAGACAGAATGATAGAATGACAGACAGAGTGATAGAATGACAGACAGAATGATTGAATGAGAGACAGAATGATAGAATGACAGACAGAATAATAGAACAACAGACAGAACTGTAGATAGAACGACAGAGAGAAAGATAGAACGACAGACAGAACAGCAGACAGAATGACAGACAGAACAGTAGACAGAATGACAGACAGAACAGTAGACAGAATGAGAGACAGAATAATAGAATGACAGACAGAACAGTAGACAGAATGACAGACAGAATAATAGAAGGACAGACAGAACTGTAGATAGAACAACAGACAGAATGATAGAACGGTGGATAGAATGACAGACAGAATAATAGAACGACAGACAGAATGATTGAATGAGAGACAGAATGATAGAACAACAGACAGAATGATAGACCGGAGGATAGAATGACAGACAGAATAATAGAACGACAGACAGAATGATTGAATGACAGACAGAATGATAGAATGGCAGACAGAATGATAGAATGACAGACAGAATAATAGAACAACAGACAGAACTCTAGATAGAACAACAGACAGAATGATAGAACGACCGACAGAACGGTAGATAGAATGACAGACAGAACGGTAGATAGAACAACAGACAGAATGGTACATAGAACGACAGGCAGAATAATAGAATGACAGATAGAACCGTAGATAGAACAACAGATAGAATGATAGAATGACAGACAGAATGATTGAACGACAGACAGAACAGTAGATAGAACAACAGATAGAACGACAGACAGAATGATAGAATGACAAACAGAATGATAGAATGACAGACAGAATGATAGAACGACAGGCAGAATAATAGAATGACAGACAGAACCGTAGATAGAACAACAGACAGAATAATAGAATGACAGACAGAACCATAGATAGAACAACAGACAGAATAATAGAACAACAGGCATAACGGTAGATAGAACGACAGAAAGAATGACAGACAGAATGATAGAACTACAGACAGAACGGTAGATAGAATGACAGACAGAATGACAGAATGACCGACAGAACGGTAGATAGAACAACAGACAGAATGATAGAACAACAGACAGAATGAAAGAACGACAGACAGAACAGTAGATAGAACAACAGACAGAATGATAGAATGACAGACAGAACTGTAGATAGAACGACAGACAGAATGATAGAATGACAGACAGAACGGTAGATAGAACAACAGACAGTGACAGACGGAATGAAACAATGACAGACAGAATGATAGAATGACAGACAGAAAGATAGAATGACAGACAGAAAGATAGAATGACAGACAGAATAATAGAACGACAGAGAATGATAGATTGAACGACAGACAGAATGATAGAATAACAGACAGAATAATAGAACGACAGAGAATGATAGATAGAATGACAGACAGAATGATAGAATGACAGAGTGAGTGATAGAATGACAGGTGTTCTATCGTTCTGTCTGTTGCTCTAATGTTCTATCTATCGTTCTGTCAGAGACAGAACTGTAGATAGAATGACAGACAACATAGAATGACAACATATCTTCAGACAGTACAATAGAACTACAGACTGAACAATAGATAGGATGACAGACAGAATAACCGGCAGAGTAATAGCTAGAATGACAGACAGAATGATAGACATATATATAATGAATGTTGCAATGGCAGACAGAAAGATAGAAAGACAGACAAAGCTACAGCAAGAATAACAGAATGAAAGAATGATACAAAAATAGGCACAATGACAGACATAAAACATGTTTTGCTTCAGCTCTAAAAATGAACACAACCAGACTAATAGCACACTTACAGCACAAGGAAGCAACCCTTAAGGCTGGAATGCACAACGTTTGCCCCGATTTCCACCCATTTTCAGTCCAGAGAAGTCAAAGCTAGCCAGTCAGAGTCTCTGATTCCATCCAGTCGGAGGAGATCAAACATGTTTGATATTTTAGAACACATTGTTTTCATTTGTCAAGTGTCTCTGCGTTTCTGCATTTGTTGTGTTTGGAACAACTTTAAAGTCTGCCAGTGTGTGATCTTTAGTTGTTTAGTGTTTGATGGTCAGTTTTTCCTCTGTGACTGTTTACAAAGTTGGTAAGTGTATGATGTGTAGCGTTTTTAAAATTTGATCAGATATTAAAAGTCATGTAGTGAATTCCAGCCTTTACACAACTACTGTACAATAAAGAACAACATCAGACCAGCACACACTCTCACACATTTTTGGAGATTTTGTGAGGTTTACCTCTCTTTTGGGTACAAATTTGTCCCCAAAATATGTTAAAGGGTGTACACACACACGTACACTCACTCACTCACTCACACACTCACTCACACACACTCACACACACTTAAACTTTAAATCACACTAACGCCTGAATATGTTAGTTTGACCTCCAGGAAAACAGATGAAGATGAAGGTCTTTCATTTTAAGAGCAGCGTGTGAAATCTTATCAGACCAAAGACAGAAGAGGAGAGCTCAGCTTATCTCTGCCAGAACATTAGCAAAGAGAGAGAAAAGAGAGAGAAATAAAGGAGAAACAAGGGTGAGTGCAAGCAGGCGGAAGAGAAAACTGTGATAATGGGTCCAAAGAAAAAAATACTGCCATAACTTTTGTTGTTTCCTCTCAGGTAATTACAGAAGATTACTGTAGCTCATTATGTTCTGACCACTGACACATTCTTTCAGCTCTGCATGTGTGTGTGTGTGTGTGAGAGAGAGAGAGAGAGAGAGAGAGAGAGAGAGAGAGAGAGAGAGAGAGAGAGAGAGAGACACACACACACACACACAGAGAGAGATACATATAACGAATAGTATTATAGTATATATAACTGAATACTTTCGTTATTACATTAAAACAGGGGTAGGCAATGTCTGTCCTGGAGTGCCGCTGTCCTGTAGAGTTTAGCTCCAACCCTAATCAAACACACCTGCACAAGCTAATCAAGGTCTTCAGAATTACTAGGGCTACAGGCAAGTTGGAGCGGGTTGGAGCTAAACTCTGCAGGACATCGGCACCTCGACCGATGTTGCCTACCCCTGTATTAAAATAATTTATGACAATAATTTTATATTAAATAGTAATATCTCTATCTATCTATCTATCTATCTATCTATCTATCACACAGTGGCCTCAAAAACTATTTGGACACTTAAAAGTTTGTAAAATGTCACTGCATTCGATTGAAAATATCAGCTCTAGTGTGGTTTCCCTGAAGGAGAGCAGCACAAACACTGAGAGCCACAGAACAGCAGCTCATGTCGAGTGTGTTTGTGTTTGTCAGAATGAACTCCTGTGAGTGTGTGTGTGTGTGTGTTTGTGCTCGCAGCAAATGGCATCACAGCACTACGAAGGGTCTCCCAGCACCAGCAGCGCCATGACAACCGCTTCCATCGCCATGGCGATAAAGATGCCCTGACCAAAAGGGCTGCTGCTGCAGGAGTGGATGTGATGTGATGTGATGTCAGCGCATTCAATCATTTCAGTTCATGGACGCCGTCCAAATAAGCACTCGACCTCATTTAGCTCAGGTAAGTCCTTCAGCTAACAGGTTTATCTCCTCCACACCCCTAAACCCGTTCTCACACTCATTCTCTGATGTTCAGTCAAAGACCTGCAGTTTTATACTTCAGTCGAATGTCTCGCATTCAGATGTCTCCAATAAACAAGCCTGCAAAAACTGAGCGAGACACGTTCACAACAGGATAACTAAAACTAAAAAACAAACAACCTGAAATAAAATAAACTTCATCTGAAACCAATTCAAATATAAAAAAGTTTAACTTTTTATTTTAGCAAGTAGCCAAGGCATCATTTATAAATTTTCATTCTATACTTTTTAGTTTAAATAATGCACCAAAATAACTACAACTGAAATAAAATGAATAAAAACTAAAAAGCTATAAATAACAAAAGCACATAAAATTACTAAAACTAAATTTAAAATCAAATCAAATATTTATTTATAAATAAATTATTTTTAGAATCATGACATTTTTATTATAAACAGTTTTCCACCTATATTCTCATTACTACAATTTTAAAGAAAAAATATATATAGTGATATATTCATACATAAGTGGCATTTTTTATACTACCTTCAGTTTGTGATATGAATAAAGAAAAAAACGTTATTAGTGTAGCATATTTTTACAGAAAAACATCTGCAATACAAATATTTTATTACAGCAATGAGACTCAAAAGTGTGAATAGTGAAAAATAGTAAAATATTAAAAGTAAAACATCAGATACATTTAAAACAAATTTTTTTGGAGTGAAATGTAACTCAAAAATTGTTTGTGAGAATTTACACCAATAATAAACGTATCAGTAATCTGTCCAAATAACGTAAAACTGAGTATTTTGTTTTTTAATTATTGCAATAAATATTTGCTAAATTAACAGAACTACATTCAATCCAAATAAATTAATCAACAAGAGTCAGTAAGCAAACATTATTTATTTTTATTCAATTATTATACAATTTAATTTTTTTATATACTTAAATTTTGCAGTGCTTAAAATTATTGCATATTAAAAATGATACAAACACAGAATGGAGTGTGATTTCGTAAACGCGTTTGGAGGTATACTGTCGTACTGTTTGTTAGTCACATGTGTGTGTGTGTGTGTGTGTTTTTGTTCAGTTTTGTAACAAAAAAGGCACGTGTGACACACACACAAAGCACTTTGGTTTGGTGTGAATAAAACTGTAAAGCTCAGTGGTACCGCTGAAGGCTAGAGATCTTGGCCATAAAAAAAAAATAATAATTATTATTATTGCATCAGGTAAACAAACACTCACAAATCTTAGTTCTTTTGCTGTGGAAATGCAAAATACTTCTGGAGTGGCTAAAAACATTGTAAAAAATTACAGTCGGGAAAAATATTCAGGCACAGCTGAATGCTGAATGCTGAGTGGCAACATTCTGGAATTCCAGGAATTCCACTTGTTACATTGTTACAATCCGAGAAAAGAAAAGAACAAGGAGAGAAGGAAGAACCGGAATGGAATGAGTGGAACGGGTGAACGTTTTCTCGTGATCCGTTACATCTTTGTGTAAATCTTCTCTCTCTTCCGAAGTAAACATGTGAAGTGCTCAGAAAAAGTGAAAAACAATAAAGCGACCGTGTTTCGTATCTTTTTTTCGTTTAAATTCCTCTTTTCGGAATTTAACGTACACGTGATGAGGAAAGGTCAAAGGTCAGTGGTAATGACTGGCGTGACCCCGTGGATAAGGAGGGTCGGACCCAGATTACGCGTGAGCAGTTCTAGCTGATTCAGGTAGTCATTGTAACGACTGGTGTCAGCAGGGGGGCGGGGCAAATACAGGAAACGGATGGCAGGTGGGCAGGCGGTCTGGTCCAGGATGAGTTTGTTAACCGCTTGTAAATATTCGTCCGACACTCGCGAGGTGTTGCTAGGGAAACTGTTCGCGAACACTTTATCAGCTTCGACTCCGCCCTCTTCGCTTTCCATCTCTTCGATTTTTTCAGATCGCATCTGCCGTTGCCAGTGAAGCACGATTTGCGAATCCCAGGGAACCGTGCAAATTTCCGCATTCATTCGCAGTTCTTTCAAAAGATGTTTGAGTTTCTGTTCCGTCCCTTTAAGGCTCCGCCCCTCCTCCACGCATAAAAAGAGGCGGAGCTTAGCTTTCTGCCACGCCCTCGTCATGTTCAAAATACACGCAAGCTGAAGCAAAAACAGTGAGCATGTGTCGACATACGCGGCGCTGTCTGGACGCAAGAGATTTACCGGCCACACATCGACGAATACGGACCCCTGGAGTGCCTGCGTACGATCGAACTGATCGAAATATCGTGCCAACGCTACGTTCTTCAGCATCTTCACCGCATCTGCGATGATACACACATACTCCTGAGGCCCCAGAGACTTCCCGCCCCAGACTCCGCCCCTGCTCACAGACACGCCCCCTCGCACTGCTGGGAAATGGAAGGGCGGGCCGTTTTGGCCTTCAGGGTCGCCGGTTTGAGACGAGTTGTCAGAGAAATTGGACATCGATAAAGAGGAGTCCTGCAGCTGGTCCTGAGGCGGGATGTCATCATAGAAACCCAAAACCAGAGTATTGGGTCGCATACCGCCTGCAAACATAAATAAATATCAGTAAATTTAAAAATAAATTATATAAATAAATAAAAAAATTAAATAAAATAAAATATGCAAAATAAAATACTTTAAAATAAATAGAAATAAAAAAAAATTAAATAAAATATATAAAAAATAAATAATATTAAATAAATATACAATACAAAATACATAAAAATAAATAAATAGAAATAAATACAAATAATAAAATATATAAAAAATTAAATATACAAAACAAAATACATTAAAATAAATAAATAAATAGAAATGAATAAAATTAAATATACAAAATAAAAAAATACTTTAAAACAAATAAATATAAAGTAAATGAAATATATAAATATAAATATATAAAAATTAGATAAAACAAATAAATAAAATATATAAATATATACAAAATAAATAATATTAAATAAATATACAATACAAAAGACATTAAAATAAAACAAATAAGTATAAAGTAAATTAAATGAAATATATAAATATATATTAAAAAAATTAAATAAATATACAAAAGGAAATACTTTAAAATAAATAGAAATAAATATAAAGTAAATGAATAAAATATATAAATATAAATATATAGTAAAAATACATAAACATAATAAAAATACAAAGTAAATGTAATCAAACATAAATAAACAAACATAATCGATAAAATATAAATAAAAACATTAAATAAACCAATAAACAAACACATAAGAATAGAAAACATAAAAATAAATAAATGCATAATAATTAAAATAGAAATTCCAGATATGTTCTCTAAAAACAAGTCTCATTATGTAACAACATTTTATAAGGTAAAATATATATATATTTTAACTGGGCAACAAGACAAATTAAGAAAATAATATTAAAATGAAATAAAAATATAAAACATATTTTGCATTGTATTTTTTAAACAAAATATTTGTCATTAATTCACTAAATAAAATAAAAAAATAAAAATACATTTTGCATTATTTTTAGATAAAATAATACTTGTGATTAATTCACAAAATAAAATAAAAATACATTTAAAAAAATTGCATTACATTTTTTATTACTAAATTAATGAAAACAGGCATTATCACATGGGTAATAATATATAAACCATTTTTCACTAGAATTCCCGCAAAAGAACCACAATATATGCTGCAACTGTGACGACTTGACGTAAAATGTATGGTTTTGGGATGATGTTAGTGAATTGAGGTTTGTGTGACAGGTGTCTGTCACTCACCAAGTCCCGATATGAACAGCAGGTGTTGAACTCCATGTCTGATAGAGTCGGCCA
>NC_136759.1:1315000-1325000 GCF_936440315.1 Barbus barbus
TAAATAAAATAAAGATAAAATTATTAAAATATATTATTTTGTATTATATTTTTATGTTTTTAATGAAAATATAAAATTAATATTTTATATGATATCATATAAAAGTTAAACTTTTCTTGATATTAAATTTATGAATTGTGATGTAATTTTTATACAAATCTTTTTTTTTAAGTGATTAATTCACTTAATTTTTTTAAGTGAATATATATATATATATATATATATATATATATATATATATATATATATATATATATATATATATATGCGCATTAACACATGGGTATTAAAATATAAACCATTTTTGTTGAATTGTTGAAAGTGATATAAAATTACTCATAGCACATTATAAGGTTCTGGTGATAGCAGCATATATATATAAATCTATTTAACGATTTTTATATGTATAGCAGTATATATATATATAATATATATATATATATAAAATATACACGTGTGTGAAAATTTTATATTATAATTATATTATGATGATTTCATTATTTAATACTGTATATAAAAAATATATAATATATATAAATATATAAACATATATACTTTAAAATATTAAACACCATTTAATAGATGGAAAATATGAATATATTTATATATTACATTTATTTATACATTTGCATACATGTGACATTTTTATATAATTAAATTGATTATCTAATTATTTAATATGATATGTCTATATTTTTTATAAAAATATATTAAATGACATTTTAAATGTTTACTTTATTATATTTATAAAATATAATACCTATAACTTTTGCTCCCGAGTCAATATCTAGTTACAGTAGTAAAGAGCTGCTGCTAGTATTGATAATGCAAACATTCTCACACACACACACACACGCGCCAAACAACTATTGTTTGTAATGTGAAATAATGTGTGTGTGTATGTGTGATTACATCAGCGTTAAAGACACACAGACAGACGGCAGAAACTCTAAAAGCATCTCCTGTCTCTTTCTTTCAGGTTTGAGCTTCATTAGCAGCTCGAGTCGTTTAGAGAAGTCGCTCGAGGAGGAAACGGGTCACAGTTTGGCTGCGCGTGTGTTTGTGTGTGTGTAAATAACAATGAGTGTGTTTGTGAGAGAGTCATTATAACGGCAATTAGGACGTCGTCTTTAATGGATTTCTCTCTTCTGGAGGTCAGTGTGTGTGTGTTTAATGGCTCTTATGGAGGTCAGCGCTAAATGAAGCTGCGCATCCAAACAACAGCGTACAGACGAGAGACTGCTCACAGTTCACCTCAAAACCTCAAGAAATCAATCACCATATACATAAAGTGAGGACTATTTAACGATTTTCTTACATTTTATCATTTGAAATATTTTCATGACAAACACATTTTGCTCTCAAATTCTCATTACTGTAATGCACTTGGATGTACATTTTGTAATCAATTAGTTCAAATCGCAAAAAAACATATGCCATTTAAATACTGGACAATTTCCACCTAAGGTTGTCACGATATTAGATTTTTCACACCACAGTTATTGTGGCCAAAAGAATTCAAGATATCAATATATTGCGATATCTATAGAAACCTTGGGGAATCAGCCAAATAAATTTTTACTTTATTTAATTTTTCTTTTTACCAAGTGAACATAAGGAAAATTTCAAAACTGAAATGTCATTTCTACACCATTAGAAGCTCCAAAGAGTATAAAAATGACCATTTTCAAATAGGTTTCCCAGACACTTAGCAATAGCCCCGCCCCAAACGCACACCATTGGTTGAGCTGCTGTCGCTGTGTCAGGAATCAACCAATGAATGGCTTACTTATAGTTGGATGGGGAAAAAAACTCAATGGGATGGGAGAAAATATTTAGCATGGAAAAAACCCACTTAAATTTAAATATTAAAATTAAGTGGTGAAATTAAGGCCTGGTTTCATAGACAGGGTTTAGCCTAAGCCAGGATTAGGCCATAGTTTAATTAGGACATTTAAGTAATTTTTATAAACATGCCTTAGAAAAAAAGCATTACTGATGTGCATCTTAAGACAAAACAAAGGCACTGACTTGTTTTAAGATCAGTCAGTGCAAGTTTCTTTTATTTGAAACAGCTCAGACTTACATTTTAGTCTATGACTAGGCTTAAACCTTGTCTGTGAAACCGGGGGTAAGTGTTAAAATAATTACTTAAGTGATAAAAAATAAATACTTAAATATTAATTTTAACACTTAATTTTTACATTTGTTACATTTATTAAGTATTAAAATTAAGTGTTAAAATTAAATTTTGAAATCAATACTTAAGTATTAAGTATTCATTTTAACACTTAATTTTAAGCATATTAACCCCCGGTTTCACAGACAAGTCTTAAATCTAATCCCAGGCTAAAATCTAAGTCTGAGCTGTTTCAAATAAAAGAAACTTGCTCTGACTGATCTTAAAATATAACAGTGCCTTTATTTGTCTCAAGATGCACACCAGTAATGGTTTTTTCTGAGGCATGTTTATAAAAATTACTTAAATGTCCAAATTGAACTACGGCCTAATCCTGGTTTAGTCTAAACCCTGTCTGTGAAACCAGGCCTATGTGGCTAAATTAAGTGTTAAAATAATTACTAAAGTGTTAAAATAAATACGTAAATATTTATTTTTTACACTTAATTTTTATTTTTTTTTAGTTTGAAGTATATTAAGGATTAAAATTAAGTGTTAAAATGTAATTTTAAAAATCACACCTTAAGTATTAATTTTACCACTTATTTTTTTTATATTTAATTTTAAGTATATTAAGCATTAAATTTACAATTAAGTGGTGAAATTAATACTTCAGTTTTAAAATTAATGCTTAAGTATAAGTATTCACTTTAACACATTAACACTTAATTTTAAGAATATTAACTTAAATTGTGAAATTAGGTGTAAAAATGTACATGCTAAAATTAATACTTAAGTATTAAATATTCATTTTAACAGTTCATTTAAAGTAGATTAAATTAAGTATTAAACTGAATGAAAGTGTTAAAATTATAACACTGAAGTATATTAAGTGGCAAAATTAATGCTTAAGTGTAAAAATTAATAGTATTCACTTTTGAAGTATGAAGTATTCATTTTAATATGGCATTTTAAAACAGACAGCATCTTTATATGTTCTTTCATTTTAAAACATCTATTTTAGCGTTTTTTTTTTATCTGACATGAAATACTTTACAGTTTCAATTTGGTGGTCATTAATTTTCATTTTTTACAGCAATGAGAATTTGTATACAATGTGATTAATTGTCCTGAAAATAATGTCACAATACAGAAATACTTAATGGCTCTAAATGGCTTAATTTTCTTCATGCAAAATACAATTTCTTATTCCTTTCTTTTGAATTTGACCTGAAAAATGACCCGGATGCATTCTTGACAGATTTCAGACGATTCACCCAGAAACAAACACACACACACACACACACACACACACACACTCTCTCTCTCTCACACACGCAGAGAGAGACAGACAGACAGACAGACAGACACACACACACACACACACACACACACAGAGACAGACAGACACACACACTCTCACTGACTCGCTCACACACACACTCTCACACACAGAGAGACAGACAGACAGACACACACACACAGACACACACACTCTCACTGACTCGCTAACACACACACTCACGCAGGCACTCTCTCTCTCACACACACATTCTCTCACACACACACACACAGACACACATACATGTCTGTTTTCCACATTCAGAATCTCATTCCAGTTTTCCCCCTCAGTCTCTTTCACACTCCCCCTTTCATTTCCTCTTTTCTTTTCATTTATCTGCCACTTCACTGGTGTTTGTTCTAGGCTGTTCATGTCTTTCTTCTCTTTCACTTCCATCTATCTTCCTCCTCCTCCTCTCCTCCAGCACCGCTCGGAGCAGCAGCAGCAATTATGTTAAAAGCCAGCAGATCTGCTCTCATCCAAGTGATGTCACCCTGCTCATGTCAGCAAAAAGCAAACTTCCCGCTGCCAAAATGACCGTGCGACACACACACACACACACACACACACACACAGGGAGGTGTAGAAACTCTGGCGTTTCAATCAGCATCTGATTAGAGGGCAGTAGAATCAGTTGAAGGGGCCATTAATCAGTTTAATTGCTTTCCTTATTTCAATCAACCAATTAACAGCGTGACGAGCAGCTCGTTTTCTGACATGAAGCTATAATATAACAGACAGTCATCGTCACACATGAAACTCATCAAATTGACTAACTTTTCCAGGCGAAAACACCGCATCCGTCAGGCTGCCTATATGAGAGCTTGCAGTGCGTTTTAATGAGAAAGTTGAAAAACACAAAGATGGACGAATGTGACTGCTCCTCCACAGGCCTTCAAAGTTTAGGATGAGTGTGTTTCTTCATCAGGTTTGTAGAAATGTGTCTCTGCATCAGTGTCTCAGCAATGGATGCTCTGCAGTGAATGGGTGCCGTCAGAATGAGAGTCCAAACAGCTGATAAAAACATCACAGTAATCCACACCACTCCAGTCCATCAGTTAACATCTGGAGAAGACAAAAGCTGAAACAAATCCAGCATTAAGATGTTTTTAACTAAAATATGAGTCCATAATAACTCTTCCTCCATCTCCTGTTGTCTCTCACATCAAAATCCAGCCACATATTAGTTAAGAGCTGTTTTGTCTTGTAAACGCTGCTTGATCTGTGCAGATTTCTCTCCTGATTCAGACCAGAACTCTTTTTCACTGGAGGAAGAGTTATTATGGACTCATATTTTAGTTAAAAACATCTTAAAGATGGATGTGTTTCAGCTTTTGTCTTCTCCAGATGTTAAGTGATGGACTGGAGTGGTGTGGATTATTGTGATGTTTTTATCAGCTGTTTGGACTCTCATTCTGACGGCACCCATTCACTGCAGAGACACTGATGCAATGCTACATTTCTACAAACCTGATGAAGAAACACACTCATCCTGATCTTGGAGAAACATCCCACACAAAGCAGCAGGTGCTGATCAGAGTCTCTTCCTCACACCTGAGGATCTGTCACTCAAAAACACAAAGTCTGGCACCATACAAGCCTGAGGGAAAGAACCAATCTCAAGATTTGACTGCTGTGATTTGCTGCATCAAACCTGAGAGATACAATATTGATAAGTTACATCAACTGCTTTCATTTTAGTCTAAAAACAAAACTATCTTTTGAAATTACACTATAAACTAAATGCCTTGTTACTTCAATTTAGTAATTAAAAAGATCAAATTAACTTAAATTAAGCCTGCAAAAATACATAAAAAATTAAACATTTAGTTGAGATCACAAAACTTTTCTATTAAGTGCAATAAACTTTCAGTAATATTTGAGTGAAATTAATTCATTGCATTTAATAAATTTGGCTTATTGAGTTTTGCACAAATCTTACATGTGGCAACAGCAGTTTAAGATTTTCTCACCCTAAACATAAAACAAAATAAACTGTTTTAGTCAGTTTGCTACTTAATTTATCATTTAGTTTATCTGTAATGTGGACCAGACTTTATGCTGATTGTCAAACGACTGAAAACTGTTTCATAAACAAGTCTTAAAACATCCTAACGACTGCGGTTTTCTCTCACTTCTCTCTATTTTTCTCTCTTAATTTTGATTGATGAGCGACTGTCAGTTTGTTTTCTTTCGTTCGCTGTCAAGTTTCATCTCATTAATTCTGGACACACGAATCTCTTGGACTGAGGATCCTCTGCGTCTGCTTAGACAGGAACAACTCAAACCACATCATCTGAAATCCAGCCCGACTCCAAACCGCTTATCACCGTGTGTTTGTGTTAAACATTGATTAGAAACACATCAGGATCATTTTATCATCAAACAACTGATATTCTTAGCAGATCTGGAAGTCTGGATCACGTCAAACCGGGAACAGATGAAAACCAGACACACAAATGCAGGTTTGGCACTGGACTAGACCTTCACAAAACCAGATGTGGACGGGATTCATTTTCTCACAGTACTGTATGATGCATCAATAAAGGCATTCTTGCCTGTATTCATATAATATCCAGTTAATACAGAAGCAGCACATTTCTCAGGGTTTGTCAGAGATGCTTCTATGGGAAGAGGTAGTTACTGACACACAGTCGTACTTTCAAACTTTACACAAATTAAAAAAAAAAAAAAAAAGATTTTATAGGGCCCTAAAAATGTCATTTCTGGATTTTTAATTGCTGTTTAACCATATAATGTAACGTAAGTTTCAGAATTTCCATTCATTAGACAGATTTTTTGATTGCTAAAATTAAATTTATTCATTAAAATGGAATCCATAAAATTTGGTAAAATAAAATAAAATTGAATTTGGCAAAAAATAAAATGTATTAATAAAACGTATAATTTATTTATAAAACGTATCTATTTATTTTGTTAATTTTTATTAAAACATAATACAGACTAATTGAAATGGAAAACAGAATTTGAGAAAAATTTCAAAAAAGTCATTTCTGTTATTGGAAAACAAAAAAATAATATCAAGAAATCCAGAACCCAGAAAAATTAAAACTAAAAATAAAATAATAAAGTAAAAGTAAAATAAAATAATAAAGTAAAACTGATTTCATAGGGCCTAAATATATCATATTTGTTGTTCTTTCAAAACATTGTTTTTAAATTGTATAAGTTTCATGATTTCAATTAATTTGACATTCTTTTTTAATTAATACAATTTAATTTAACTATTAAATCAGAATTTGAAAAACCTCATTTGGTTTAAACAACAACAACAAAAAGGGTAAATGTAATTTTTTGTTAATCTTTCAGCAAACTATCATTAAATTGCACAGGTTTCATGATATTAATTAATTAGACATGTTTTTGATTACTACATTTAATCTAACCATTAAATATTTAAACAGATAAAAAAATAAAACTGAATTTGGGAAAAATAAAATGATTTTCATGTGGACCTATAGCCAACTTATAAACAGTCAGCTCTAACCCCTAAAAGACACCTCTAAAAAAACTACTTACTTTATGAAATATTTTTACCTTCGAAGACGTCAACAAAGGAAAGTTTGATCAGATTTTGGGAACCTATGAAGTCAATTTTGCACTCAGAGAAGAGTGAAGTAAACACACACACACACACACACACACACACACAGAGACAGAGCGAGAGAGACTCACACACTAAACCAAACTGTAGCCACAAGAGGAAAACACAAAAGAAAACACACACGGCTCTCTTTTGCCTGATTTTCCTGTGACTGCAGGCAGCACAGTTCTCTTCCTCTGATCCAAACACACACACACACACACACACACACACACAGCACTCTCCCATGTAAACTCTAGAGTGGTTCGGCTAAATTAACTATGCTAATCACGGCGTGTCTCTGGGGATGTGAACACTAAATGGCTTTTAATCTAACGTGCCTCTGCAGACACAACAAACAAACAACTGACAAGCCCCGCCTCCACCGCACTCTCAGCCAATCAGCCGTGGAGAACAGCAGGAACATCTGACCTTGTCCTCTGGCCTTCAGTCAATATGGATGAAGACGCACAGAAAGCAGATCAGGGTTTGAGGAATATAAAGCGTCACCTAAAGTTGGGAGCGGATGCCCACTCCAGCGCCAGACAGGCCAGATCCACAGCGGCGTAAACCAGCAGGAAGAATATAGTGACGATACTCGCAATCGTGTTCAGCTTCCCGGAGAACAACACCAGCTGAGGAGAGAAAGAGAAGAAGATCCGGATCAGAGTCACCTTCACTTCACTGCAGCCGTCACAAATCCTAGTGAGACGCCTTAAAATCACTATTAGTGAAATTAAATTAAATTAAAATCTAAACAGACTTTTAAAGAATTACATTTAAGTTGAACTACTAAAATTACCAAAAATAAAGCAAGATTTTTTTTTAACCTAATAAGAAATGACAATATTTGGAGGGAGGATGGGAAGAAAATTAAAGTAAATGTAAATTGTCTTTTTGATTTTCAAATTTTATACAATAAAGAAAACTTACAAATGCACATAAAATTACTAGAAAAAATTCAAATGAAAGAGAAAACCGAAAACAAGAAAATATGATAAATTCCAATAAATATATTTATTTTAAAATAAAAATTCAAACTATTATTAAATACTGTAATAGTATATAAATAACAGATGCCGTTAATGTAAATTGTGTTTTTTTTTTTTTTTTTATGCGATATAGATATGGTAAAGAAAAATGAAAACTGAAAATATAAAAATAAAATATACATTCAAATGTATATATTTATTTATAAATATTAATTATTTGTGTTATCCTTCATATATTATACAAGAAAGATGAAGTAAAAACTGATAAATGCTAATAAAATAACTGAATTTAAATTAAAAATTACAATTAAAAAGAAAACATACTATCAATTAAGTATATTCCGTTATAAACGTACATTTAAAACATTAATAAATACTATAATAGTATATAAATAATACAGGCAGTTAAACTAAAATTACAAAGAATTTTTTTTTTTTTATATTTTATGAATTCAAATAAATATATTTATTTATATATAAAATAAAAGTATATATTTTATATATAAATAATATATATTCAAATAAATATATTCATTTATAAAAAATACATAGATAAATAACAAAAGCACACAATATTACCAAAAGTAATATTACAACGAAAACTGAAAATATAAAAATATTATGTTGTTTATTTTATATATAAATTCTAAATGTTAATAAATACTACAATAATATAGAAATAATAAAGAGAGTTAATGTAAATTGTGTTTTTCTTGTTGTCTTCCAAATTTTATGGTATAAATAAAAATGACAATAGCAAATTACTAAAACAAGCTAAAATTCTAAAGAAAACTGAAAAATAAGAAAAATTCAAATAAACATATTAACTGATAAAAGCATAAATAAATACCATCAAAGCTGTCTGCAGCCAAGGTAACAATGTGATGCTCTAACAACCATAAAAATACATAACACACATATGTTGTATAAAATAGTGCATTATTTATTAGTTTCACCTTTTTGCATCAATACTGTTCAGTACTGATTGAATGCTGCACTGCATTGTGGGATACGTGTGATGCTCTTTTGAGGGTTTAGGGTTTGGAACAAAGCCTTTGTTTCACCAGATTTGATTCCTCTCTCATTAAAACACACACGGTGTCTAACAAGCGTGCATGTAATCTAGAGCGAGGGTTATTAAGATATTGGTTGAGCATTATGCCTCATATTGAGTGCTCTTCTCTGAAGATGCTCGTAAATAACACACGCGGCTGGGCTGCTGTAAGAGTTGAGGATAAATTGTGCGTTTATGAGGCGTCCAGACTCTGGGTCAGAAGCAGCAAACGCACACACATCTCTCAGGAAAGGAGTTCTGAAAGCGTCGCGTATTTCTGGACATCAGGAGCGTGTCTGGAAAACTTCCACCGCTTTAATCTGCTGATTCACCATCCGCTCATAAGCGCCAGTCCCAGTGCATCATGGGAGTTTAACCTGTTCCTTCAGCACACAATGCTTTTTATGAAATTTGTGCCTTTTTAGACAAAAAAGAGAGTGGTGCAAATCACATTACACTAAAAAAAGTATTTTTATAACACACACACACACATACACATACATACACACACATATATATAATAAAGATAAATGTGACTTTTCCATCTCACAATTCTGACTTTTAAAAATCATAATTGCTAATTTGTATCTCAAAATTCATATTCATAGTTCAGTAATTTTGTCATGTGCTTTTGTCTTTTTATCTTTCTTGCATAAAATATGAAATACAACAAGAACACTACAAATAACAACTTGCATTACTTTTTTTTTATTTAGTTTTTAAAATAAAATAAATAAAATTGAATAAACAATGGACGGAGGATGGGAAGGATATTAAATAATATTAATATTTTCATATTTTATATGGTAAAGAACAAACTAAAATTACAATGAAAACTGAAAATATAAAAATAAAACATTATAAATGTATTGTTATATACAAATTCTAA
>NC_136759.1:1330200-1337700 GCF_936440315.1 Barbus barbus
AAATAAATACTTAAATATTAATTTTAACACTTAATTTTTACATTTGTTACATTTATTAAGTATTAAAATTAAGTGTTAAAATTAAATTTTGAAATCAATACTTAAGTATTAAGTATTCATTTTAACACTTAATTTTAAGCATATTAACCCCCGGTTTCACAGACAAGTCTTAAATCTAATCCCAGGCTAAAATCTAAGTCTGAGCCGTTTCAAATAAAAGAAACTTGCTCTGACTGATCTTAAAATATAACAGTGCCTTTATTTGTCTCAAGATGCACACCAGTAATGGTTTTTTCTGAGGCATGTTTATAAAAATTACTTAAATGTCCAAATTGAACTACGGCCTAATCCTGGTTTAGTCTAAACCCTGTCTGTGAAACCAGGCCTATGTGGCTAAATTAAGTGTTAAAATAATTACTAAAGTGTTAAAATAAATACGTAAATATTTATTTTTTACACTTAATTTTTATTTTTTTTTAGTTTGAAGTATATTAAGGATTAAAATTAAGTGTTAAAATGTAATTTTAAAAATCACACCTTAAGTATTAATTTTACCACTTATTTTTTTTATATTTAATTTTAAGTATATTAAGCATTAAATTTACAATTAAGTGGTGAAATTAATACTTCAGTTTTAAAATTAATGCTTAAGTATAAGTATTCACTTTAACACATTAACACTTAATTTTAAGAATATTAACTTAAATTGTGAAATTAGGTGTAAAAATGTACATGCTAAAATTAATACTTAAGTATTAAATATTCATTTTAACAGTTCATTTAAAGTAGATTAAATTAAGTATTAAACTGAATGAAAGTGTTAAAATTATAACACTGAAGTATATTAAGTGGCAAAATTAATGCTTAACTGTAAAAATTAATAGTATTCACTTTTGAAGTATGAAGTATTCATTTTAATATGGCATTTTAAAACAGACAGCATCTTTATATGTTCTTTCATTTTAAAACATCTATTTTAGCGTTTTTTTTTTTATCTGACATGAAATACTTTACAGTTTCAATTTGGTGGTCATTAATTTTCATTTTTTACAGCAATGAGAATTTGTATACAATGTGATTAATTGTCCTGAAAATAATGTCACAATACAGAAATACTTAATGGCTCTAAATGGCTTAATTTTCTTCATGCAAAATACAATTTCTTATTCCTTTCTTTTGAATTTGACCTGAAAAATGACCCGGATGCATTCTTGACAGATTTCAGACGATTCACCCAGAAACAAACACACACACACACACACACACACACACACACACACTCTCTCTCTCTCACACACGCAGAGAGAGACAGACAGACAGACAGACACACACACACACACACACACACAGAGACAGACAGACACACACACTCTCACTGACTCGCTCACACACACACTCTCACACACAGAGAGACAGACAGACAGACACACGCACACACACACACACACACTCTCACTGACTCGCTCACACACACACTCACGCAGGCACTCTCTCTCTCTCACACACATTCTCTCACACACACACACAGACACACATACATGTCTGTTTTCCACATTCAGAATCTCATTCCAGTTTTCCCCCTCAGTCTCTTTCACACTCCCCCTTTCATTTCCTCTTTTCTTTTCATTTATCTGCCACTTCACTGGTGTTTGTTCCAGGCTGTTCATGTCGTTCTTCTCTTTCACTTCCATCTATCTTCCTCCTCCTCCTCCTCTCCTCCAGCACCGCTCGGAGCAGCAGCAGCAATTATGTTAAAAGCCAGCAGATCTGCTCTCATCCAAGTGATGTCACCCTGCTCATGTCAGCAAAAAGCAAACTTCCCGCTGCCAAAATGACCGTGCGACACACACACACACACACACACACACACACACACACAGGGAGGTGTAGAAACTCTGGCGTTTCAATCAGCATCTGATTAGAGGGCAGTAGAATCAGTTGAAGGGGCCATTAATCAGTTTAATTGCTTTCCTTATTTCAATCAACCAATTAACAGCGTGACGAGCAGCTCGTTTTCTGACATGAAGCTATAATATAACAGACCGTCAGCGTCACACATGAAACTCATCAAATTGACTAACTTTTCCAGGCGAAAACACCGCATCCGTCAGGCTGCCTATATGACAGCTTGCAGTACGTTTTAATGAGAAAGTTGAAAAACACAAAGATGGACGAATGTGACTGCTCCTCCACAGGCCTTCAAAGTTTAGGATGAGTTTGTTTCTGCATCAGGTTTGTAGAAATGTGTCTCTGCATCAGTGTCTCAGCAATGGATGCTCTGCAGTGAATGGGTGCCGTCAGAATGAGAGTCCAAACAGCTGATAAAAACATCACAATAATCCACACCACTCCAGTCCATCAGTTAACATCTGGAGAAGACAAAAACTGAAACACATCCAGCATTAAGATGTTTTTAACTAAAATATGAGTCCATAATAACTCGTCCTCCAGTGAAAAAGTGCATTTCCTGTTGTCTCTCACATCAACATCCAGCCACATATGTGTTTAGAGCTGTTTTGTGTTGTAAACGGTACTTGATCTGTGCAGATTTCTCTCCTGATTCAGACCAGAACACTTTTTCACTGGAGGAAGAGTTATTATAGATTATGGCCTCTATGTATTTTAGTTAAAAACATCTTAATGCTGGATTTGTTTCATCTTTTATCTTCTCCAGATGTTAAATGATGGACTGGAGTGATGTGGATTATTGTGATGTTTTTATCAGCTGTTTGGACTCTCATTCTGACGGCACCCATTCACTGCAGAGACACTGATGCAATGCTACATTTCTACAAACCTGATGAAGAAACACACTCATCCTGATCTTGGAGAAACATCCCACACAAAGCAGCAGGTGCTGATCAGAGTCTCTTCCTCACACCTGAGGATCTGTCACTCAAAAACACAAAGTCTGGCACCATACAAGCCTGAGGGAAAGAACCAATCTCAAGATTTGACTGCTGTGATTTGCTGCATCAAACCTGAGAGATACAATATTGATAAGTTACATCAACTGCTTTCATTTTAGTCTAAAAACAAAACTATCTTTTGAAATTACACTATAAACTAAATGCCTTGTTACTTCAATTTAGTAATTAAAAAGATCAAATTAACTTAAATTAAGCCTGTGCAAAAATACATTAAAAATTAAACATTTAGTTGAGATCACAAAACTTTTCTATTAAGTGCAATAAACTTTCAGTAATATTTGAGTGAAATTAATTCATTGCATTTAATAAATTTGGCTTATTGAGTTTTGCACAAATCTTACATGTGGCAACAGCAGTTTAAGATTTTCTCACCCTAAACACAACATAAAACAAAATAAACTGTTTTAGTCAGTTTGCTACTTAATTTATCATTTAGTTTATCTGTAATGTGGACCAGACTTTATACTGATTGTCAAACGACTGAAAACTGTTTCATAAACAAGTCTTAAAACATCCTAACGACTGCGGTTTTCTCTCACTTCTCCTCTCTATTTTTCTCTCTTAATTTTGATTGATGAGCGTCTGTCAGTTTGTTTTCTTTCGTTCGCTGTCAAGTTTCATCTCATTAATTCTGGACACACGAATCTCTTGGACTGAGGATCCTCTGTGTCTGCTTAGACAGGAACAACTCAAACCACATCATCTGAAATCCAGCCCGACTCCAAACCGCTTATCACCGTGTGTTTGTGTTAAACATTGATTAGAAACACATCAGGATCATTTTATCATCAAACAACTGATATTCTTAGCAGATCTGGAAGTCTGGATCACGTCAAACCGGGAACAGATGAAAACCAGACACACAAATGCAGGTTTGGCACTGGACTAGACCTTCACAAAACCAGATGTGGACGGGATTCATTTTCTCGCATCAATAAAGGCATTCTTGCCTGTAATCATATAATATCCAGTTAATACAGAAGCAGCTCATCTAAATGAGCACATTTCTCAGGGTTTGTCAGAGATGCTTCTATGGGAAGAGGTAGTTACTGACACACAGTCGTACTTTCAAACTTTACACAAATTTACAAAAAAAAAAAAAGATTTTATAGGGCTAAAATGTCATTTCTGGATTTTTTTAAAAAATATATATAAATTGCTGTTTAACCATATAATGTAATGTAAGTTTCAGAATTTCCATTCATTAGACAGATTTTTTTTTTGTTGCTAAAATTCAATTTATTCATTAAAATGGAATCCATAAAATTTGGTAAAATAAAATTGAATTTGGCAAAAAATAAAATGTATTAATAAAATGTATAATTTATTTATAAAACGTATCTATTTATTTTGTTAATTTTTATTAAAACATAATACAGACAAATTGAAATGGAAAACAGAATTTGAGAAAAATTTCAAACACACAAAAAGTCATTTCAGAACCCAGAAAAATTAAAACTAAAAATAAAATAATAAAGTAAAAGTAAAATAAAATAATAAAGTAAAACTGATTTCATAGGGCCTAAATATATCATATTTGTTGTTCTTTCAAAACATTGTTTTTAAATTGTATAAGTTTCATGATTTCAATTAATTTGACATTCTTTTTTAATTAACACAATTTAATTTAACTATTAAATCAGAATTTGAAAAAACAGAATTTGGTTTAAACAACAACAACAAAAAGGGTAAATGTAATTTTTTGTTAATCTTTCAGCAAACTATCATTAAATTGCACAGGTTTCATGATATTAATTAATTAGACATGTTTTTGATTACTACATTTAATCTAACCATTAAATATTTAAACAGATAAAAAATAAAATGATTTTCATGGGGACCTATAGCCTACTTATAAACAGTCAGCTCTAACCCCTACAAGACACCTCTAAAAAAACTACTTACTTTATGAAATATTTTTACCTTCGAAGACGTCAACAAAGGAAAGTTTGATCAGATTTTGGGAACCTATGAAGTCAATTTTGCACTCAGAGAAGAGTGAAGTAAACACACACACACACACACACACACACACACACACACACACACACAGAGACAGAGCGAGAGAGACTCACACACTAAACCAAACTGTAGCCACAAGAGGAAAACACAAAAGAAAACACACACGGCTCTCTTTTGCCTGATTTTCCTGTGACTGCAGGCAGCACAGTTCTCTTCCTCTGATCCAAACACCCAAACACACACACACACACACACACACACACACACACACACACACAGCACTCTCCCATGTAAACTCTAGAGTGGTTCGGCTAAATTAACTATGCTAATCACGGCGTGTCTCTGGGGATGTGAACACTAAATGGCTTTTAATCTAACGTGCCTCTGCAGACACAACAAACAAACAACTGACAAGCCCCGCCTCCACCGCACTCTCAGCCAATCAGCCGTGGAGAACAGCAGGAACATCTGACCTTGTCCTCTGACCTTCAGTCAATATGGATGAAGACGCACAGAAAGCAGATCAGGGTTTGAGAAATATAAGAGATGCGGAAGCGTCACCTAA
Source organism: Barbus barbus (assembly GCF_936440315.1). NCBI lineage: Eukaryota > Metazoa > Chordata > Actinopteri > Cypriniformes > Cyprinidae > Barbus > Barbus barbus. Next base: position 1,335,658 of record NC_136759.1, read on the forward strand.
AGTTGGGAGCGGATGCCCACTCCAGCGCCAGACAGGCCAGATCCACAGCGGCGTAAACCAGCAGGAAGAATATAGTGACGATACTCGCAATCGTGTTCAGCTTCCCGGAGAACAACACCAGCTGAGGAGAGAAAGAGAAGAAGATCCGGATCAGAGTCACCTTCACTCCACTGCAGCCGTCCCAAATCCTAGTGAGACGCCTTCAAATCACTATTAGTGAAATTAAATTAAATTAAAATCTAAACAGACTTTTAAAAAATTACATTTAAGTTGAACTACTAAAATTACCAAAAATAAAGCAATATTTTTTTTTAAACCTAATAAGAAATGACAAGATTTGGAGGGAGGATGGGAAGAAAATTAAAGTAAATGTAAATTGTCTTTTTGATTTTCAAATTTTATACAATAAAGAAAACTTACAAATGCACATAAAATTACTAGAAAAAATTCAAATGAAAGAGAAAACCGAAAACAAGAAAATATGATAAATTCCAATAAATATATTTATTTTAAAATAAAAATTCAAACTATTATTAAATACTGTAATAGTATATAAATAACAGATGCAGTTAATGTAAATTGTGTTTTTTATTTTTTTTATGCGATATAGATATGGTAAAGAAAAATTAAAACTGAAAATATAAAAATAAAATATACATTCAAATGTATATATATATTTATAAATATTAATTATTCGTGTTATCCTTCATATTTTATACAAGAAAGATGAAGTAAAAACTGATAAATGCTAATAAAATAACTGAATTTAAATTAAAAATTACAATTAAAAAGAAAACATACTATCAATTAAGTATATTCCGTTATAAACGTACATTTAAAACATTAATAAATACTATAATAGTATATAAATAATACAGGCAGTTAAACTAAAATTACAAAGAATTTTTTTTTTTTAATATTTTATGAATTCAAATAAATATATTTATTTATATATAAAATAAAAGTATATATTTTATATATAAATAATATATATTCAAATAAATATATTCATTTATAAAAAATACATAGATAAATAACAAAAGCACACAATATTACCAAAAGTAATATTACAGCGAAAACTGAAAATATTAAAATATTATTACATGTTGTTTATTTTATATATAAATTCTAAATGTTAATAAATACTACAATAATATAGAAATAATAAAGAGAGTTAGTTAATGTAAATTGTGTTTTTTGGAGATTTTCTTGTTGTCTTCCAAATTTTATGGTATAAAGAAAAATGACAATAGCAAATTACTAAAATTCTAAAGAAAACTGAAAAATAAGAAAAATTCAAATAAACATATTAATTGATAAAAGCATAAATAAATACCATCAAAGCTGTCTGCAGCCAAGGTAACGATGTGATGCTCTAACAACCATAAAAATACATAACACACATATGTTGTATAAAATAGTGCATTATTTAATAGTTTCACCTTTTTGCATCAATACTGTTCAGTACTGATTGAATGCTGCACTGCATTGTGGGATATACGTGTGATGCTCTTTTGAGGGTTTAGGGTTTGGAAAGCCTTTGTTTCACCAGATTTGATTCCTCTCTCATTAAAACACACACGGTGTCTAACAAGCGTGCATGTAATCTAGAGCGAGGGTTATTAAGATATTGGCTGAGCATTATGCCTCATATTGAGTGCTCTTCTCTGAAGATGCTCGTAAATAACACACGCGGCTGCTGTAAGAGTTGAGGATAAATTGTGCGTTTATGAGGCGTCCAGACTCTGGGTCAGAAGCAGCAAACGCACACACATCTCTCAGGAAAGGAGTTCTGAAAGCGTCGCGTATTTCTGGACGTCAGGAGCGTGTCTGGAAAACTTCCACCGCTTTAATCTGCTGATTCACCATCCGCTCATAAGCGCCAGTCCCAGTGCATCATGGGAGTTTAACCTGTTCCTTCAGCACACAATGCTTTTTATGAAATTTGTGCCTTTTTAGACAAAAAAAGAGAGTGGTGCAAATCACATTACACTAAAAAAAGTATTTTTATAACACACACACACATACATACATACACACACA